>NW_012150119.1:102930-106043 GCF_000956105.1 Propithecus coquereli | reverse complement strand
ACTTGCCTTACAGCAGTCCCTTCACAGATACCAGTTCCCCTTCCTGTCCTCTGCACATCCAGTGCAGTTCCTTGAAGCCACAGGGGGATCCCACCCAGAGGGCAAACAGGTGTCTCACACAGAAAGTAATGAGCTTTTGGTATCTCCAGACAGAGCTCTTCAAACCTCAGACTCCTCTGCCCCCATGTTTAAATTTGTGCATCTTCTTTAAAAAGGCAAAGGCGACGTCTTCTAATGGAATCAAAGCAACACGTTAGCTTTTGAGCTGGGGCATGGAGCCCCCTGGCATTGCTCAAGTCCTCACACCAGGGTTTTGCCTAGTTTTTTTCCTTCCCAGCTGTAGGTAATCTTTACAAATGTCTCTTTCAAGCCGGAGGAGCCCCCTTACATCACCAACTTTCCAAGATTTGGCGAAAGTATCTCTTTTGTTTCAGAAGTGAACTAAATGAAAGGACTGAGCCTTCCAGTACTTTTGAAGTCTAAATACCCAGTGTTTCCACTGCCCGTTCCTTTGGCAGGTGTTTTGTGGCTGTCCATTGGGGCTGAGGTCCTGGATATCCTTCTGGTGCTGACAAGTGCCATCCTTCTGGGCTCCAGAGTGAGTCGTGACAGCTCTGGGTTTGACTGGTTCAAGGTGAATGCCGCGGTAGCCATCCTCATGGTGCTCGCAGGTACCTTCCAACAGCATCCTTAGAGCAGGCTGCTCCAGAGGGGATGCAGAGCTTCAGGCTGGGCGTGACCCTTGCCAAAGAATGGCCGATGGCCGGTTGAGCAGGACAGCTGTACCACTGAATAAGTCATTGAATTACTCCCATTGGATGGAAACAATGTTCTTTGGGTGACTGATGAAAAGGGGGTGGGCACAGATGGACAGTCAAATTTGTCACAACCAGGAAAGGGAGGGAACTGGCTCTGAGAACTGGAATCACTTCATTTAATACAGTGGTTAGACATGGGTCTGTGCAGGAACCTGCCTAGGTGCAGATGTCTACTTAAGGTTTGTGTGACCCTGGGCAAGTGACTTAACTTCTCTAGGATGGAACGTCACTAAGCCTCTCAAAAAACTTTGGTGATGACTAAATAAGAATACACCTTGAATGTAACAAGTACTCAATAAATGATAGCTTTTAAAAAATGATTATCCAAGTTTGATACTTTCCATAAAGATAAATAACTCCTTTTTTTAGTTCTACTTCTGTGTTCTCCAAGCAACTTTTAAAGTAACATAATTTGTTCTCCTAAGTGGGCCTTTGCACCAAGAAAGAACCCTGAACAAACGACTCCCGTCTGTTCTCCAGTGGGGTACACAAAGCTCTGTTAAGTTAATGGTGTGTCTGTCCAATTTGTAGCTCACTTCTTTGCTTGATAAGTGTAATGCATCATTCCCAACTCTTGTCGTCAGCAAATGGGATGATGAAACTCAAATTCTGGATCCTCCTATCAAAGAAACAGGCTGTGAATCCTTGGAAACTCCTGCCCAGGTCCTGGTAGGCCCTCCCCGATTGAAGGCCTCTTCAGTTTCAACCGTGGGCACAAGATGTCAGGAGGAATGCTTACGGATGTGTGAGTGCAGGTACATCACACGGACGTTATGGATGCTAGACAGTGCCTCACAGCCAACCCGTGCAGGTAGAGCAGCCGTTCTATCACGTCGCACTCTTAACTGTGGCTCACAGAGCTTTCCTTGTGTAGGGCTCCTAGGCATGGTGGCCCACATGATGTACACGACCATTTTTCAAATCGCCGTGAACCTTGGACCAGAAGATTGGAAGCCTCACACTTGGGACTATGGCTGGTCCTATTGGTAAGTTACTGGGTCGTGGTACTCAACCCTGGCAGAGGAGGAGAGATGCATGTTAGTTTTATAGGACAACCACCCTTGGCTTAGCGCTGCCATCTGCTCATCTCGTGACTTTGGGTTGGTTTTGGAAACTGTCTGTAGCCCAGTTTCCTCATAGGCAAAGTGAGGATACCTGCCTCAAATGTTTTTATAGGGATTTAAAGAGATCTCTTATAAAATTCTTGGCACATAGTAAAGTCCTCAAGAAATGGAGATACTGTTGTCATTACCTCTTTGACACAGTGTTCGGGAAATGTCCTGATCTATAACCCCTAATAAATACCTTAATGAGGGGAGACCCAGCCCCTGTTTCTAATGCAAAGACAAGGCGGTGAAAGCGAAGTTCTGTCTGTAATGGAAAGACTTGGCCACATCACACAAGACCACAGGGGTTCTCCTTGATGTGGACCTCTGAAGCATGTGGTGTCTTAAAAATAGATGTACATGTACTTCCATTTTCATCTTACATAATCTTACATAACAACCCCTTATGCTACTTTCCTCTTTGTAAAACACGACGCTTTCGGGGCTCACCCCTTGTCCTGCTCTGCTGGGACTTGGTAAGCGTGTCTGTGTTACTGTGATCCACACGCTTTGTGATTTGCTCGATTCTAAACTCTTCTTAGCCTTTGCCTTCCCAGTCTGAAGACGTTCAGAGTAACGAATGCTTCCCTGTGCACCTGTCCCTCCACCTCTCTGTCGCTTTCGCTGCCTCCCTCTGAGCCAGTGCCACTGGTCCTGCGGCGACGTCGCTGGCACTGCACACCGATGAGAGCACAGTTGCAGCAGAGCTCAGGCGAGGGGTAGGCGGGTCTCGCCCTTGGCCCCCTGGGACTGTGCTCCTGTTGCTGCGGATGGAAGCAAGTCCCAGACACCAGAGCAGGCTGGACAGTGGCCTGTTTCCGGCACCATTTTGTTTTGTTTCTTCCTATTACTTTCAATGACTTAATTTTTAATAAAGAAATATATGCAAGTAGTTTTTACAGATCAAACAGTGCTAAGCATAACAACCTAGCAATAATGTCCTCTCCCCATGCGACCCTCCCAGCCTCGATCTTCCTGCTCTATTCCAGACTGGTTGCTGTCTAGAGCTGTCACCAAGAGGTTTCCTGTGCCACTCCCCAATGTGGGGACGCTGTTTTCTAGGTCCCATAGCATTACCTTAGTTTACATCCACATGTTGTGGGAACTTCCTCCAGTAGCTTCCTAAGAAAGGATCCAGTGAGGGAGAAATTATTTTATTTCTCGTATATCTGGAAATGCATTTATTCAA
>NW_012150119.1:98109-102340 GCF_000956105.1 Propithecus coquereli | reverse complement strand
TTTCTCCTGTTCCTTGTGTTGTCTCTTTCCTTTATAATCTTTTTTCTTTTTCCTGTTTGTTTTTGGGCCTTTCCCCAACATGTTGGTGTCTTTAATTGTCAAATCATATTTAAGGATAATTGGAAGCTCTGGAGCAGGGTTTGAATTTCTTTACTGGTGAGGAGTTTTTTGTTTTGTTTTTTTGTGTGTGTTTTTTGCTGTATGATAAGGTGTGGTGCCATCTCTTTTATCCAAAAATAAAAAACACACCCATATGTCAGGTTGTAGTTCTTTTTGTGCAACCACTGAGCATCTTCAGAAGGGAGTCATCCAACATCTACAAAAGTGGGTAAGCTTGGATGCCTGGTGGATGGTTCCTGAGGTTAGGGATGGAAAAGGGAGCGGACAGCTTCCACTCTACAAGCAAATTTTCATGCTCTTCCTGTTTTCAGACCAGCCCCTTCCCCCGACCTTCCACGGAGTCCACAGTCTCTGAATCTGGAGCTTTCCCCTGTTCACCTTCCCAGAGAATGAGCCCTCGCTCTCCTGGGGAAGGGAGGGAGGGGAGAGTGTTTGTGATAAGGAGGAGACCTGGGGGCCAACCATCCACATACAGCAGCAGTCCCCAACATTTTTGGCACCAAGGACCGCTTTCATAGAAGATAATTTTTCCATGGATGGGGGCAGGGGCGGAGCAAGGCGGTGATGCAAGCGATGGGGAGTGGCTGTAAATACAGATGAAGCTTCGCTTTCCCGCCCACCTCAGACCTCCTGCTATGAGGCTGATTTCCTAAGTTTCATGAAAGACAATTTTTCCACATTCTGGTACCAGGCTGTGGCCCAGGCATTGGGGACCCCAGATATACAGACTGTTAGTGGCCTCTGAGTGGAGGTTTTTCCAAGTTCTTGGTGATCATCAGGAAAAGAATTTCAGTCTGTACCACATAACCCAAGCAAGCAAGGGCTTTTTTTATTGAAAGCAAAAGTATGAGAGAGAGAGAGAAAGAGAGAGGGAGGGAGGGAGGGAGGGAGAGAAAGGAGGCTCAGAAAGAGCAGTTGCACTGGGAGGAAGTGGTTTTTGGTCTTTTGAAGTCTTATTAATTGAGAGGAGAAATATTCAAGGCTGAGGCATTGGCTTTTACTAAGATTTTGGGTAATAATTCCTAGAACTGGTTCCCTCCCATTTTCATGCTTTATATGGTTGTCTTGGAACTGTCATGTGATTTCAAGGGCAGAGGGATTTTAAAACCACAATGTAAATGATATTATAATTAGCCACAGTTCATGCAAGGTGACAGAGATAGCTGACTAGCCGGTTGAAGGGTTCTTGCCTGCAGTTGTCAGCCCCTGTTGTTTAAGGTTGTTTACTTTAACACCTGCCCCAATCTGCAAGCCCCCGCATCCGGTCTCAGCTGTGTCTCCTAGTCCCCACTCTATCCAGACTTTTAGCCAATGCCCTGGTTTCCTGTGCTGTATTTGTGCCTCAAAGCTTTGAGCC
The DNA here is from genome assembly GCF_000956105.1 of Propithecus coquereli. Classification (NCBI taxonomy): domain Eukaryota; kingdom Metazoa; phylum Chordata; class Mammalia; order Primates; family Indriidae; genus Propithecus; species Propithecus coquereli. The sequence goes on along the minus strand of NW_012150119.1, from coordinate 100,863 downwards.
TGTCAAGGATTCAGTGGGGCTGATATAGTAAACATCCATCTTATCTTGCTGGGGCCCCTCTCGGCAGACACTTCTGTGTAGCATCCTTCTCTCTGTGAGTGAGTCATCTCTCTCCCAGCTGCTTCCATCCTCTCACGTCTCCCCTCCAATTCCCTTTGCCCGGTGTGGTCACACTTGTACGGGTTCCCTCTGCTCTCATTCCAGTGGGTGTGCAGAGAGATGCGATGAGCCCTCGAAGTCAGTCTTCCATTTAAACCCAGAAGTCCCCTCCCTCACCGTTTCTGCATGATGTGCAGCATTTCATCAGATTTGGGGGTTGCAGCAGCGAATGTACCTGATGTCATCAGAAAACATCCAGAAAAATTCTCCTCTTTTATCCTATATTGTACCTAATAGCACAGAACGCGGCATGCCCTATGGAGAGTGGGAACTCCCCTCCCCCCAAAATGATACTTTTCTCACTGTCAGGGTTCACTTTCCACTCTTTTCCTATTCTTTCCCATTTAAACCGTAATAATCACCCTCTTAATGAAAGCATCAAACAAAGCCAGGCCCAACCCCGAGCCCTGAGGGGCGCCCCTGGTTAACAGAGAGCATAGTCCCAGGCGACAGCAGTCCAGCAAGTCTCTGGAGTCACAGGGCCTGGACCCAAATTCAGGATGTCCCCCTTTCAAAGCGGTGACTGTGGACAAGTTACTTAACTTCTCAGCTTCCTCATCTGTGAAATGGGGTAATTACAGTGTTTCCCACCAAGGGGTTGCTGTGAGGTTAAATTAGATAATCCAGTGCTCATCACAGCATCTGGCGTACAACAATGTGAATTATTTTTATTACCCATCCAAAGGGTGCCTGGTTGGCTCTACGTTTTGCTCTTCTCTAAATTAGCTCTGTGTCTACTACACAACCCTTCTCTCTATCTCATAGTAATGCAAACATTTGAACCCCATTTAGTCTGAAGTGGGTGCTAATTACCATGTTCCCAATACAGCACTGGGTTCTACGAAGGATGAAAAGTACAGACCACTGTCTCAGAATGCAAGAGGCTTCCAGTCTGGATGTGAACATAAGAATAGCCGTGTTCAATGCCAGGGTCCTGGGTTAGGGCCAACGACAACAATAATAAGTAATACTTAACATGCAGCAGATACTATTCTAAGTACTTCCCCACGTTAGCTCATCGAATTCCTCACAAGAGCCCCCTGTGGCAGCGTTGATGTTATTCTAGTTTTGCAGATGAGGAACCTGATACAGAGAGGTAAAGTAACCAGCTCAAGGTCACGCAGTCAGTAAGAGGTGGGCCCTGGTGCAAACCCAGCACAACGACTCCAGAATCCTTTCTCTTAACCACCCTGCTGAACGACATGTTGGATGGTCCCTGGGATTTGTGATGCGAAATGCAGGTCCAAACTGGGTAGAACCAGGAGCTGGTTTTTCACCAGACTGACCTCCAGCAGGAAGCCCTGGAACCACGGCCCCAGGCCCTTTCCTAACTGTGCCTTCTGTTGGCAGCCTCACTTGGGGCTCTTTTGCCCTCTGTATGGCGGTGTCGGTCACAGCCATGAGCAGATACACAGCAGCCCGCCTGGCACTCACAGAGAAGCGGAGGATGCAGAAGGACAGTCGGCGCTCTCGACACAACTTCCTGAAACCTGAGGCTTCAGAGATCGTTTGGGAAACGGGAGCTGCTCCCAGCGCTGCTGGACATGCCCTCACAAATGTTTCTGGGCGACTGCCACCAGGTGCCCCAGGCAAGGTGTCCACGTGCTAATCAGTGCCCGTGGCTGCCCAATCTGCACAGGCAGACAAGCCAGGCACTTGTACCCACAACGGACACCTCTAGGGTGGGCTCCAGAAGACTGACCCAGGCAAATCTCCCATTCTCCCCATCTCGCCCTTCACTAAACACCTTTGGCTTCAGCCTCGGTTAAAATGCCCATTAAATATCCCATGAAAATGCCAATATCTTTAGGCAAGATGACTGTTACAGAAGATATCAACCATTGACACTGTAGTATAAAGGAGCTTCTTAAGCTTTCTTGACAGTGAGTTTAACAAGAATACCAAAGAAAGAGGGAGCATGCAGGTATTAAGGGGAAGAGAAGCTGAAGAAAGGGAAAAGCAAGTATTTAACTACAATAGATGCAAAATGTGTTGCCCACACAGGTGTGTTGTCAGAAAAGCTCAGAAAATTTTTTTCCCCTAATTGACACACACAATAAAGTATGTGTTGTTATCCCATACATTCTTTTTATTTTAATGAAGAAGGTAGAAATTTCAAAATAAATTTTGTTATTTTGAAATAATTTTTCTTTGAAAAAAAGATATTTATTGAATTACTTCCATGATCCAGACAGTCTTTTGGGTAAAGATTTCGTACAATTATGTATTTGTTGTTATCCCCTTTATTCTTTTTATTTTAATGTCGAAGGTAGAAATTTCAAAATAATTTTTGTTATTTTGAAATAATTTTTCTTTGAAAAAAAGATATTTATTGAATTACTTCCATGATCCAGACAGTCTTTTGGGGATTGATGAATGAAATAGACAAAGATCTCTGCACTCATGCATCTCACATGCTATAAAAGTAGACAAAATAAGTATCACAGGTAGTATGTCACATGGTGATAAGTGCTATAGAGAAAAAGAAAGAGGGAGGATATGATTTTGGGCACTGCCAAGCAAGCCTCCTGGGCAAGTGGCTGCCTTGTTTTCAGTTGTGTCCACTTTCTGGGCAGAGTTGAAGCCTTGCAGCCC
>NW_012150119.1:82197-95574 GCF_000956105.1 Propithecus coquereli | reverse complement strand
TAATGAAACATCACGTAGCTGTGATAGAAGAAAATACTTTGTTGTAGTTGCCAGAGATCTCTCTTTCTAATAAGAAAAGAAAGAAAATGTAAGAGTTACAACTCAAGCCTCATATCCCTTCCTCACTCCTTGTTTCTTGTTCTCTCACGAGAAGTAACCGCCATCCGGGAATTCTGTGTGCCATTCCCTTGCGTAGCTGTGCACATCCACTAAACGTAGATGTATCCATGTACTGCACATGAAATTGTCTCATATGTTTTTAAATATATGAATAGCATTGTCTTATACTGGGATTGTCTCTTCAAAGGAAGTCAGACCATTGTTTCCAATATTTTTTACTGTGGTAAAATATGCATAACATAAAATTCACCTTCTGAACCATTTTTAAGTGTACAGTTAGTTGGGTGGCATTAAGTACATCCACACTGTTGTGCAACCACCACCATCACCCATCCAAAAAACTCATCTCATCTCGTAAAACGGAAGCTCTGTACTAGCTTCCCATTGGACACTAACTCCCTGTTCCTCCTCGCCCCAGCCCCTGGCAACCCCCATTCTACTTTCTGTCTCTGTAATTTTGACGACTCTGGGTACCTCGTATAAGTGGAATCATATGGTTTTTGTCTTTATGTGACTGGCTTGTTTCACTCTGCATAATGTCCTCAAGGTTCATCCATGATGTGTCAGAATTTCCTTCTTTTTTAAGGCTGAATAATATTCCAGACAACTTTTCAGATGTCTGGCTAGTCCTCTAACCCAGGATCTCATCTCACCCTCACTTTGCCCCCTACAACAGCCGTGTCGCCTACGCACGAATGCCTCCCAGGATGGGGAGCACCCACCCTTCCGAAGGGAGATAAGGAGTAGAAGCAGCTTCATGCAGCAAAACAAGTGTTGGTCCTGGCTGGAATGAAGACACCAAGCTAACAGGACCCGCATTTCCGTCTGGAGAACATGCGTGGGGGAGGGGGACAGGAGTGATATTGACCCAACAATTTGCTGTCTGTAAAAGTATATGTACACACATTACCTCATTTAGCTCTTGCCTCCCTCACCTATGAACTCCATGAACACCTTGAAGACCTACAGGGGATGGTATGGAGATGTCATTCTTCTATATTCCACAAGAGTAGCCTCCAAACCTATTGACCGTTTCTTCCCCCAAACCTGTCCAGTGTCCTCAGGAATGGGTCTTGACTCGCACAGCGGGAAGGCCATGAGGAGAACCCACACAGACTAGGGAAAAAATTGCCAAAAAGAAGGGGGAAACTAAAACTCTCCACCCCGGTGATGGGCCAAACCCACTCCAGGTGTTGTATACACGTCACCTCTTGTATTCTGGTTCTACACAAGGGTGCAGTGAGGAGGTGATGGCATTGGTGTCCCCACTTCCATCTGATGACCGTGAGATTCAGAAGGTGTCAGTGTGTGCCTGAGGCCACACGCAAGTCGGAAGCACGACTGAGACTCAGACACAGGCGACCTGACTCCAAACCCAGCCTGCCGTCTTCCCAGGGACAGGGTGGGAGGGAAACCCTCTCCTCCTCTCCTCCCTCCCTAGGTGAGGCTGCCACAGGGCAGGACCCCGGACATTTTACGGGGAGAAGTAAAGGGGTTATCATGCTGGAAGAAAGCCACAGAGGGGACACTTTTCTGTGATTCAGAGATGGATCGTGGGTGCCCAGGCTTCACGGTCTGCAGCTTGAAGCTGGGTCTGGCTTCTGCTTTGGGCCAAGGAGATGGAAGAGGCCCCAGAGGAGAAGGTGAGTGGGGCCAGTTCTGATCTAGACCTTGAATTTCACATCCTAGGTTTTCCAGGTGGCCCCCAACTCCATATATGCTGGTCAGTCTTACTGGTCATACTGGTCGGTCTTAGTTCTCGATTCTCAGATTAGAAAATACCATAACTACACAGTTAGGCAAAACTCCAGGACTCTTTCCTAAGTAGGATAGTAAAGCAGACAGGTATTTGGAGCAAGAATCTTTGTAGACTAAAGAGTATGCTTTTGTTTGGAATATTCCTCATCTGCTCTATGGCAATAAAATTGAAAGAAAAGTAAACCCCCATCCATGCCCCTTAGTGGATCTGAGTTTTCACTGGTAGAACGAAAGCTTTCCTGGGAACTTTGTCCAAATCCAAACATAATTCCACACCAGAGAACCCACTCACCTGTCCTGACTCTTCCTCATCACCAGGGCCACGGGGCGCAGTTGGAGCTGCCTAGTGTATTTAACCAATTTCTGAGGAGCTTGTAGGCTGGGGGCTCCAAGCATCTTCTGGTCTTGTAGAGACTGTTGCCCAAACATCGAGACAGGCAGAAGACTGTGCTTCCAGAGCATAAAGTCTAGGGCGTCTCGGGTGGATCATGAGCCGTCTTGCAGGACTGGCTCATTATAAAACCACTGATGGTAAGTCTGAGGAAAGCTAAGACCACAAGTAACCTCACATCCAGGCTCCCATCAACATCGCCAATGACTCCACGTGACTAAAGCTGACGGGCACTTCTCAGACCTTATCTTTCTTGACCAATCAGCAGCATCAAACACAGATAATCATCTGTTCAAAGAAAAACTTTAGATAAATTAAGTTTAACAGAGTTTATCTAAGCAAAGAACAATTCATTAACTGGGCAGCACTCAGAACCAGAAGAGGTTCAGAGAGGTCCACCCAGCAGTGTGAGCAGTGAGCTTCTATAGACGAACATGGAAGCAAAGCAGAGAAAGCATCCGATTGGCTGCAGTAGGCATCTGCCTTATTTGGCTGCTGTCTGATACATTGGCTGCCTGTAACTAGCTGGAGCTCGGTTATTTGTGATTGGCTAATACCTGGCCATTTGTTACAAAAAATATATATATTTTTTTGAGACAGGGTCTTTCTCTGTTGCCCAGGCTAGAAGGCAGTGGCATCATCATAGCTCACTGCAACTTCAAACTCCTGGGCCCAAGTGATCCTCTTGCCTCAGCCTCCTGAGTATCTGGGATGACAGGTGCATGCCATCATGCCTGGCTAATTTTTTAAAAAATTGTTTTTGTAAAGATGGGGTCTTGCTCTTGCTTAGGCTGGTCTTGAACTCCTGGCTTCAAGCAATACTCCTGCCTCAGCCTCCCAAAATGCTAGGATTACAAGCGTGAGCCACTGTGCCCTGCCACACACACACAAAAAAACATACTCTTAAGTTAGGTTTGAATTTGTTACCTAGGGAGCTCAAAGTCTGGAGACAGCCACAGGCCCATGGCCTTATGCTTATTTAATTTAACGCATCTACCCTCCTTAAAACACTGTCTTCCGTTGACTCCTGGGAAGCTACTCTCCTTGGATCTTCCCCACCTCACTGGCCACTGACTCCTATTCAGCCTCCTTTGCTTATTCTTCTGTAAGTCGCCAACCTGTAAATGTTGGAGACCCAGGAGCCCAGTCCTCAAGTACTTCCCTGTCTACACTCACCCTTTAAAAGGCCTCATCCAAGTGCATGGCTACAAACACAGCCTGCCTGAGATAACTCCCAAATGTACACCACTAGCCTCGACTTTCCCTGCGCATATTCCAGACTGATAGACCCACTGTCCACTCAACACCTCCGTGTGCATGTAACAGGGATTTCTAAATCAACATGGACAAAAATGAACTCCTAATTCACCCTCCCCATCTTTGCTCCCTGCAACCCTCTCCATCTCACAGAAAAAGGAACTCTGTCCTACTACTAGTTGCTGAAGTCCAGTCTTGGAGGAAATCTTGATTCCTCTCTTTCCTGTACCCCCTCTATCTAACTCGTCAGCAAATCCTGTCTGCTGTACCTTCCACATATGTCTGATTCCAGGCACTTCCTACCTCCCTGACTGCTGCCACCTCAAAGCCACCATCACTGCTTGCCTAGATTGCTATTGCAAAAGTCTCCAGCTGGTCCTCCTACTTCCTTTTCTGTCCTCTTACTGCCTCTTATTGCCTGTAAGTGAAAGTCGAATCATGTCTTTTCCCTCCTCACAACCCTGTGAAGATTATCGTCTCATTTAGAGTAAAAGCCAAAGATCTAGCCATGTCCTACAAGATATGTAGGCTCTCAATTGCCTTCCTAATCTCTTCTATTACTCACCTCTACCCACATCACTCTGTTCCTGTGCACTGGCCTCTTTGCTGCTCCTCGAGAATACCAAGCACACTCTGCCACAGGGCCTTTGCACCTGCCCACTTTCAGAAGAATGAATTAACTAGATAAGGTATATTCACAGAATGAAAATGAATGATCTCCAACTTCACACAACAATATGGATGAATCTCACAAATGTGATATTGAGCAAAAGAGTGACAACTTTGTGAGTCTATTTAAATGAAGTTAAAAAAAGAAAATAAACACATAGGCAAAACTAATATATGGTTTAGAAGTTAGAAAGTAGTTCCCCTTAGGGCAGGAAAGAGACATGATGAGGGCATCTTGGCAATGCACTATTTCTTGACCAGGGATGTGTTCAGTTTATGAAGATTCATCAAGTTCTACACCTATGATAATGTGCACAGTTCTAATATGTATATTAAATGTCAATAAAAATTTGAGGTCTTTCAATGTTCCTGGGTATTCCTAATTTCCAAGAAAGAAATGCAGCTTCCCTCTCCCTCACCCCTGCACCCTGCTCTCGGCCCCACTCCTGGTCAGCCCCATGGTCTTCACCATACAATCTGGACATCATTATAATCAGGCTTCTTTGATGGGTCAAGTACTTGAATTGGATTTATATCTCTCCATTTCTAATCCTACTGAGTTCCTTCATGAAATTAAAATATTTGCATTGGGGCTAAATTCTTAGTATTCTTAATCATTAAAGATAACAACCAATATCTCCTTGCGGGCCAGGGTCTATGCTATGTTAACAATATCTTCTTTGTCCTCCCAAGAGTCCTGCAAGATATGGGATAAGACCGCTCTGCCCATTTACAGGTGGGGAAGCTAAGGCTCAGAGAGGTGAGAAACACTGCTAAAACTGTGTTCTTCCTGGTATTTCATGTCACACCTCCACGTGCTTCACTCTGCAACAGGCTTCATTCTGTTTAACAGTTTTTAAACAGGTTATGCTTTTCATCCCTGATTAGAAAGGAAGGCCAGGTGGCTCGCATCCACATCTGTCGGAACTACCTGGAAGCTACCTTGTTACGAGTGTTAACGGGAGTGAGGGCAAGAAAAATTGTCCTGCATATCCCAGGTCCTGATCCCTCACGCTCAGCCCCAGACTGCAGAGGAAACCTCTAATAGTCAGACAAGCCAGGAAAGCTTTAAAAGTCCTGGCAAGAACTCTGAAATCAGACCCAGCCAGCATGTGTTCCTGAATATCAATAGACACTATATTTACCCTGCAAGCTTTCAGCACAACAGAAAGCTATAAATAACCATTAGGGCCCAAGCAAGTGGCCTTAACACACGGATTTTCTTCCAAAAATGCAGACCCATTTTAATTAAATCTGTCTTTAACCTTTGGGGAGGGGAGGCCCTCTGAATTTGGTTTGCTTTCGGAGACACCGTGAGTAATTTTCTGTTCTTTGAACGTGTGGGGATTAGCGCGCTCCCTGGTTGTTCAGCCTGGAGGCTCGCAGAGAGCTGAGCTCCCGGAGAGGAGGCTGCGGGCTTGAAGTGAATGCATCCTGCAGCCTGGGGCCTCACCCTGCCCTGGGCGTCCTCATCGACGTCTCTTTGCAAAGACAATCCTTTCTCACCCGCTCTCCCCCAGGACAAGATGAGTGTCATGGCTGTGTTGATGCTGCCTCTGCTCCTCCTGGGAATCAGTGGCCTCCTCTTCATTTATCAAGAGGTGTCGCGGCTGTGGTCAAAGTCAGCCGTGTAGAACAAAGTGGTGGTGATCACCGATGCCATCTCAGGACTGGGCAAGGGTAAGCTGGCTGCGCTCCCACCAGTTCCTGTTTATGCCCTGAAGGACAGCGGTGGCGGGGTGGCGTGTGGGCAGACTTGCACAGTGGGCAGGGGCCAGTCCTGTGTTCTCCCCCAGCATCTCTCGTTAACCAGCACGGGCTGCTCTCCCGGGGGCTGCGGCTTCCTTGTCTGATAAATGGAGAGGTTGGAATATCTAGGGTTGCAAACTCACAGCCTGAGGGCCAAAATGGGTTTGCAGATGTGATTTGTTTTGCTTTCATGGGGTTTCCAGAAATTATGAAAACGCTAAGCCCTTCGCTGGGGCAGCGTACTGGTTGTGAGCCCAGATTCCGGGGCTGGGTTCCATTCCTGGCTCCAGCACTGACTAGCTGGTCACTTCCCTTAGAGAAGTGCCTTGGATTTCCCATCTGTAGAGGAAGGAAGCGCGCCAGTCATCCCCACTCCCGACGCTGTCGTGAGGAGTAAATGGATTCACAGGCGACAGCACTTAGAGCGGCGTCCGGAGCTGTAGTGGGCTCCACTCAAGGGTCAGCGGTGATGACAGTGAACGCAGTTAGGCAGAACGTGCACATTCCAGTGTGTCACACACCCCAGTCCCTGTTATGTCACACTCGGCCTGAGTCTCTCAACCATTCTAACCCTGGCGTTGGGGGCATTTGTGTTTGCAACCCCTGAATTAGATAGTCTCAGAGGGCTCTTCCGCTGGTAGCATCTGTGACCTGAGAGGTAGTGACTGTCCTTAGGTTTGCAAGATTCTGACTCTGTCATTCCAAGCAATGGTAGTGCAACCCTCTATGTCATATAGTTTACAGGCGATTTTTGCTGCCTTCTGTTGTTGTTGTTGCTGTTGTTGTTATTTTCAGTCAAGCACAGAACCCACACAGCCAAACATTCATTAGTCACTCAACAAGTGTCCATTTGGTCACTATGCTCTGAGAGTTGCCCCAACTCCTAGTTGCTCAGGGGGCTGGGCACTTACTCTCACAGCGCTGCTGTCACGAGAACATCCACAGCCTCTGAGTTCTCGCAGAGCTGCTGCTCCTTCTCCCAGGCGTCCTGATTGGAAAAAATCTGCGTGCTTTGAGCATGGGTTAGATTTCAGTGGGCGATCAACCTGGGCCAACCACGTAAGATAAAAAAAGAGAGCAGAAGGCAGACACACCCGGCTGTCGGTGTGGCCCCTAGAGGAGTCCCAGAGACAATTCCCAGAGAGGGTGTCCTGCAGCATTGGAATCAGAGCTCAAAAGCAGGTGTGGGGACATAAACTCAAACTCTACCTTCTACAGGGGCAAGCCAGGGCACACGTATTTGTCAATCATGCTGGACACAGGCCAACAGGGAGGACTCTTGCCCTGGAGAACTGGAGAAGAGATGCCCCCCAAAGCCATTCAGAATCAAAGGCTTGGGGAAAATCTTGCTGTCCAAATAAAACGTCTTTGTCCAGCATCAGGCCAGGCTGCTAACATGCGAGCCCTGATACGACCGCCACCGTGGAGCCTTCCTGCCACCTTAATTGCTCCTTCCTCTTGGAAGGTCCCTGAGGGACTGGCCTGGTAACTCCTGCGGCCCCCGGTGTGTGCACACCACCGTGAGCGTTCTTCAGACAAGTACCGTAGCCGTGCATTTCTCAGCTGGCCCCTAGATACATGCTTCCCAGTGGTGAGGCTTGTGTTTTATTCATGGCATTCCCACAGCTAGCTCAATGCTTGGTATGCAGTAAATACTCAGAAATGTTCACATAATGACTAATCTCTAAAGGTGATATGTGATCAGGGAAGGCACTCACCTAGATAAGTCTGTTCTTGTGTATTTATTTAACTGATTTCCAGTTTGATTCTAATATGTTCAGAGAATATACTCTGTATGATTTCAAGTCTTTTGAATTTGTTGAGATGTGTTTTACGGCCTGGGATGTGGCCTATCTGGGTACACACTTCGCGAGCACGTGAAAAGAACGTGCACTCTGCTGCTGCTGGGTGAAGTCAGGGCTTTTAGTGTACCTGTCATCCGAATGATGTACACTATACCAAACAGGCAATATTTGATGCCTCAACTCCCTTTCACCCTTCCCCACCCTGAATCTCCAAAGTCCATTATCCCACTCTGCATGACCATGTATATCCATCATTTAGCTCCCACATATAAGTGAGCACGTGCAGTATTTGTTTTTCTGTTCTTGAGACTTTTCGCTTAGGATAATGGCTTCCAATTCCATCCAAGTTGCTGCAAAAGACATGATTTCATTCTTTTTTATGGCTGAGTAGTAGTCCATGGTATATATATCACATTTTCTTTATCTACTCATAGTTTATGGGCACTTAGGTTGATTCCATATCTTTGCAATTGCGAATTATGCTGTGATAAACATAGGAGTGCATGTGTCTTTTTGATATAATAATTTCTTCTCCTTTGGGTAGATACCCAGTAGTGGGATTGGTGGATTGAATGGTAGGTCTACTTTTAGTCCTTTGAGAAATCTCCATACTGTTTTCCATACAGGTTGTCCTAATTTACATTCCCACCAACAGTGTATAAGCTTTCCCTTTTCACTGCATCTGTCTATTGTTTTTACTTATTAGTAATGGCCATTCTGACAGGTGAGGTGGTGTCTCATTGTGGTTTTAATTTGCACTTCCCTTATGGTTAGTGATGTTGAGTGCTTTTCCATATATTTTTGGCCATTTGTATATCTTCTTTTGAAAGATGTCTGTTCATGTATTTTACTCACTTTTTAATGGGGTTATTTGTTTTTTTCTTGCTGATTTGTTTGAGTTCCTCGTAGACTCCGGATATTAGTCCTTTGTCAGATGTATAGTTTGTGAACATTTTCTCCCATTCTGTAGGTTGTCTATTTGCTCTTTTATTACTCGATTATTTCTTTTTCTGTAGAGAAACTTTTTAGTTTAATTAAGTCCCATTTATTTATTTTTATTTTTGTTGTATTTGCTTTTGGAGTCTTAGTCATAAATTCTTTGCCTAGGCCAATGTCCAACCAAGTTTTTCCTAAGTTTCTTCCAGAAGTTTTATTATTTCAGGTCTTACATTTAAGTCTTTAATCTGCCTTGAGTTAATTTTTGTATATGTTGAGAGGTAAGGATTGAGTTTCATTCTTCTGTATGTGGCTCTTCAATTTTCCCAGCACTACTTATTCAATAGGGCATCCTTTCCCCAGTGCATGTTTTGGTCTGCTTTGTTGAAAATAAGTTGGTTATAGGTATATGGTTTTATTTCTGGGTTCTACTCCATTCCATTGATCTATGTGTCTATTTTTATACCAGTGCCATGCTGCTTTGGTTACTATAGCCTTGTAGTATAATTTGAAGACAGGTAATGCAATGCCTCCAGATTTGTTCTTTTTGCTTAGGATTGCTTTGGCTATTCAGGTTCTCTTTTGGTTCCATATGAAATTTAGGATTGTTTTTTCTAGTTCTGTAAAAAATGTTGGTATTTTCATGGGAATTGCATTAAATCTGTAAATCTCTTTGGGCAGTATGGACATTGTAACAATGTTGATCTTTCCAATCTATGAGCATGGGATGTTTTTCCATTTGTTTGTGTCATCAATGACGCAAATCAGTAGCATTTCTATGCACTAATAACAGCCAAGCTGAGAATCAAATCAAGAACTCAATACCATTTACATTAGTGGCAAAAAAAAAAAAAAATCTAGGAATATACTTAACCAAGGACGTCAGAGTAAAATTAACTAGACAGAAAGCATATATATATATATATATATCCCTGGCAGAGCTATCTATCGCCAGAGAAAATGTGAAATTGGTGACATGTGGTCTGAAAAAAACGTGGTGGCTGTTTCCAATATCTTTAGATTGAGATGTCTTTAGGGCTGTGGTTTTGGGGGGCTAGGTAGTCATCTTTCTGTTCAGTGTAAGGAAGAATTTCTAATAATCAGAACTTTCCAACAAAGGAAGAGCTATTTCACCCCACTGTGAGCTCCCTTTCATGGGGAATAACCAAGCTGAGGCTGGAAATGACAAAAAAATTCCAGCCCAGGGAGGTAGCTGAGTAAAACAACCTCTGAAGGACCTTGCTTTGCTAAGACTTTTGAATTCTTTGAGTTCTTGAGTTGCTAAGAGAGGAGGGCTCACCATCAGTGGCTCCATCCACACAGTGTGCCCACCTTGCTCCTTCTTCCCCACAGAGTGCGCTCGGGTGTTCCACACAGGTGGAGCAAGGCTGGTGCTGTGTGGAAAGAACTGGGAGAGGCTTGAGATCCTATATGATGCCTTGATCAGCGTGGCTGACCCCAGCAAGGTAAGGCCTTCCAGTGGTTGGCTTGGGTAACCCCTATGCACCGTTAGCCTCCACTCATTGCTCAGGCCCAGTTCTTGGGCCAAGTAGGGGAAGTTTGGTGATTGCTTTGGGGAATGAGAAGCAGTGAACCCACTGACCTTGACGTAGGCATGTCTGCCAGCCATAAGGGGTTGTCTCGTTTTGACCACTCACCACTACAAAAATTTGTTCTCTGGCCGGCGATCTTGGCCCTAATTCTATAAAAGTCAGACTCAAAAGGATCCAGAAGATAGGGGATGTCACAGGTATGGGCTGTAATTACAAACACAGTTGATTAAAACAAAAAACAAAAACAACAAAACCTCAAATGCTCAAGTGATATCTCCTTCAAAGAAACCAGGGAAATGAAATTGCCTCCCAAGAAGTCTCCTAGGAAGTGAACACTTATTTCAATGAGGCTGCAGTTTTCCAGGCATTTCTAGAGCATTGTTCAGGGAATTGCCTTCAGAGCTTTCTTCAAGATTTTTTTTTCTTAATCTTTACCTTGAGGTTGGATTTGATGTTTGGAAACAGCCAAAAGTCATTCAGAGGTGAGTATGGTCTTTGAGGAGAGGGATCGAACAGGCAAACGGGGAAACACCAAAGTCTCCAAAGTGTGTTTCTTGGGATGTTGTTAGGTATTGGGGAAAGATGAGGTTTTGTGGTCAACCATATGGGAAATACCGTTAATCCAAGCTTGTCTGGTTTTCATACTAAGGGACTCTGGGGAGCCTTTGATATGCTGACACGCATTGTGTATCTCCAAGAAGAACCTGGAGAATAGTCTTTGTTTCCCAAACAAATGAGACCAGGGAACCCTGTCTTCAAGGGCACATCTCAGGACTAGTGTTTGCCAAACACTGGGATTGCATTGATCTCATGGTATCATCAATGTGCCCAACCTCCCCCTCTAAACCAACAGTCTTGATAACAGCAAGTGTCTAGGGCTGAACACAGTGTCTGGCACGCAGTAGGTGCTCCAAAAATTTTGTGTAGAGTGTATGATTTTGGTCAAAAACATAATGCACTACATTTTTGCTATGAAGTTCTGTGATGGATTTTCTTGCAGCTTGTAAACTAGTTAGGAAAGCAGTTTCCAAAAAGGAGCTCAGAAATGTTAAAAGTAACGATGTCACCACTGGCATCAGTGCACAGCCTCCAGAGGGAACCACTGTGAAGGACAATACTTATGTGGATTTATCAGTTCTGGAAACTTGGCCAGAAGTTCAGACTTTATTGTTACATATTTACGTTTGGATTTGTTGTTGTTGTTGCCCAGGTCCTCAAGAATGTATTCTCCACCCATCTTCATCCCAGAGTCACTTCTGCTTCTTCCTATTCATTTTTTTTTTCAGCAGTCATTTTATGAGCTTTGAATTTCAGAAGGGGTGGCTCTTAGATTGAGGGTCCCCAAGGTCTGCAAGAGGGAGGAGAGGGAGGAGATCCCACACATGCTCTGACTCTCTCATTGGTTCAACAGATGTTCACCCCAAAGCTGGTCCTATTGGACTTCTCAGATATCAGCTGCATCCTGGATGTGGCAAAAGAAGTCCTGGATTGCTGTGGCTGTGTGGACATCCTCATCAACAATGCCAGCATGAAGGTGAAGGGGCCTGCCCATAAGATTTCCTGGAGCTGGTCAGAAAGATCATGGACTCCGACTACCTTGGGCCCATCACGCTGACCAAAGGTCTCGTGAGTTTGACTTTCCCATGGGTATCTGGGACACCCGATGCTAGGGAGCACTCTGTTACGTAGCTGGGACAATCATCAAACTCTGGATGGAACCCCCCAACCCCCTCAGAAAAAAACCCTACTTATTTGGTGAGGGCTTTCAGCATTCTCACTGTAAATGTTGATGAAAGAAAAAGGATTTAGGAAATATCTTACTGGTCTATTTCAACTTCCCTCTCTGTGAAACCCCCTCTTCACACCCAAGCCCTGCCCTTTACCACTCTCTCCCCACTCACATCCATTGCTTCCCTCCAATGCAACATCTCTGGGCCATTGTCTTCATCCTTTGCATACATTTTGTTCTATCGACCTTGCAGTTGATCTGCTGCTAACCATGACAGTTGGTCAAAAGAGATTCTGTCCTCAGAAATGAAGAAAAAGGGTTTATCCCCAAACTACAAGAGACCCAGTATTCTTTCAACCCCTTCACAGAAACAGGGAAGGCAGGACGATGTCTCCCTTTAAAAGGTCAAGTTGTGGTTCTTATGTGGACCTGTTTGAGGGGGCCAGGAGACATCCAGGTGGAGAGTGCTCACCGCCAAGTTGAAATGCAGGGCTGAAGCCTGGGAGGGTGGGGCTGGAGAAGACCATGGGGTAGAACCAAAGTTGAAGCTCCTCCCCACATTTATCAGAGCAGAAGCTGACGGAGAATGTGAGCATGGAGAACCCCTCCATTTAGAGAGTGGCGTGCCCTGAGAAGGCATAGGTTTAGAGCCACCTTCTCTGCAGCCAGCTCCTAGGCCAGGACCCTCTAGGGTAGGATTCTGAGGAGTGAGAGGAAGGGAAGAAGCATTTGGGGCAGAAAGATGCCTGCCCAGGATGTCTAGAATGGTGCCCCAGAGATAGCAGTTTCTTCCAGTTCCGTCCCTGTGGACACACCATGCGGCCAGCACAGGTGTGTCATCCTAGCAACGCTTGACAAGGACTGTTCACGGGCATCAAAGTGAGGAACGGAAGAAGTGGAGTGGAAAAAGCCAGGACTGGTTTCCCCTTCTGGCTGCACCTCTAACCTGCTGAGGGCCCCGAGTCTAGTCATGAGCTCCAGGCCTCAGGGCACCCATCTCTAACATGGAGGGGCTTGGCCTAACCCACCATTCGGAAAACAGAGTCTCTGAATACCGTCTTCTCATTTTCTGCCACGTCCCCACTACATCAGGACCATTATTTACTTAATATCTTTCTCCAAATGTCCTCACTTTTAAATTAAATTCACTTTAGGAGGAAGGCCTTATAATGCCAACAAAAGTTTAAAATCCCTTTCACTTTTGATAAATAGAAGGCAACCTGAAAACTAAACAAAGGGGTTCTCCCAAGACAGCCTGAGACCTCCAGAGTCTTCATCTCTTTGTTAAAAGGTTAGCATCTGCAAGAGAGGCAGTAAAGACACGTTAGGACCAGCAGGAGACTTCCCTTGGGAAGCAATAGGAGAACTGAAAAGAACTGAACTTACTATTGAAATCCATGTCACTTAATG
>NW_012150119.1:81510-82147 GCF_000956105.1 Propithecus coquereli | reverse complement strand
AATGTCCAACCAAGTTTTTCCTAAGTTTCTTCCAGAAGTTTTATTATTTCAGGTCTTACATTTAAGTCTTTAATCTGCCTTGAGTTAATTTTTGTATATGTTGAGAGGTAAGGATTGAGTTTCATTCTTCTGTATGTGGCTCTTCAATTTTCCCAGCACTACTTATTCAATAGGGCATCCTTTCCCCAGTGCATGTTTTGGTCTGCTTTGTTGAAAATAAGTTGGTTATAGGTATATGGTTTTATTTCTGGGTTCTACTCCATTCCATTGATCTATGTGTCTATTTTTATACCAGTGCCATGCTGCTTTGGTTACTATAGCCTTGTAGTATAATTTGAAGACAGGTAATGCAATGCCTCCAGATTTGTTCTTTTTGCTTAGGATTGCTTTGGCTATTCAGGTTCTCTTTTGGTTCCATATGAAATTTAGGATTGTTTTTTCTAGTTCTGTAAAAAATGTTGGTATTTTCATGGGAATTGCATTAAATCTGTAAATCTCTTTGGGCAGTATGGACATTGTAACAATGTTGATCTTTCCAATCTATGAGCATGGGATGTTTTTCCATTTGTTTGTGTCATCAATGACGCAAATCAGTAGCATTTCTATGCACTAATAACAGCCAAGCTGAGAATCAAAT
>NW_012150119.1:72987-74649 GCF_000956105.1 Propithecus coquereli | reverse complement strand
CTCCTGACACGGACACACAGCCCCAGCTCAAATGGCCCTTCCTCCATAAAGGTGCCCTTGAAGGGCAGGGAAGATTACAGCGGGGAAGGAGAAGGACGGGTGCACGTCACAGAATGGGAGCGGGACAGAGACGTTCTGAGGAAGAAAGAAGGAGAAAGGGGGCAGGATTTCAGGGCAGGGGCAGCTCCAAAGGTGAGTCCTTTAAAAAGTTCAAGGGGAGAAGGAATTCTGGGTGCATGTTCATGGATCTAGTTGGAAAAATTCCGGAGATGTTCCCACCTCCCATGACGTAGGTTCTGGGAGGGTGGGGAACATGCCAGAAACATTTCTTCATGGCCACAGTTCCATGTGCAAAATAGAAGCTCAGAAAACGTTCAATGGGTAGAAGGGTGGAAAGAGGGAGGGAAAAATGGGTAAGTCCCTGTAGGAGTTTGCTCAGGATTTCACAACAAAATACCACAGGCTGGGGGTTACACAACAGAAATTTACCTTTCTCACAGTTCTGGGGGCTGGAAGTCCAAGATCCAGGTGTCGGCAGGGCCGGCTTCTGCTGAGGCCTCTCTCCTTGGCTTGCGTGTGTCCAGCTTCACGCTGTGTCCTCACGTGGTCTTTCCTCACGTCCGACGTCTCTCTGTGTCCAAATTTCCTCTTCTTATAAGGACACCGGTCAGGTTGGAGCAGGCCCAGTCAGCCTAATGGCCTAATTTTAAATTAATCACTTCTTTAAAGACCCGTCTCTAAATACCCATTCTGAGGTACTGGGGGTTGGGATTTCAGCACATGAACTTCAGGTGGGAGGACACGATTTGGCCTGTAATATCCCCCAGTGGTGTTTTACTCCTTTTCTCCGTTTGCGTTAGGCAGTTTAAGCCCACGGTGCCATAAGACTGTCACAGCTGGGTCCTCGCCCCTTGTGGGTCCTGGCTGGCCAGAAGAGGAGAGGTGGGGGGAGGCGTGGCCAGTGTCTCAAGCCCCAGGCCCGGAGGCAGCGCACGTCCCCTCTGCTCACACCCTACGGGAGAACTCGGTCACACTGGGGGCCCAGGAGGAAGGTAACGATGGCGCTTGGCCCATGCATGGCAGTTTGTGCCGCATCCTCATTCTCCTCCCTTCCCCAGCCCGCTTGTAAATCTCCTCATGGTTCCTTGTAGTGTTCACTTTCCATACGTGTTCCTTTCAGGACCTGATGACTTTCACTTTCCTCACCCCATGCCTTCATTCATTCAACAAACAGCGTTTCAATGCCTAAAGCCAGGCGCGGGGAACACAGACAGAGGTGACATGATGAACGGTGAGGTACGGGCACTGCAAGGGGCACTTTGGCACCGACCCGCATAGGACAAATGCCTGGTTTCCTTGGAGCAATTCCAGACACAGCATCGAGGGCTAAGAATTCCCACGAGGCTGTCTCCACCCTGCCAGCCATACTCCGGCTTCTCCGCAGCTGAGGAAGGAAGGGGTGCAGAGTTTCCCAGGCAAATGTCTGAATAAAGAGATGCCACCCTGGACCAGCCCCAGGTTCTCTTCTTCCTCCCAGTCTGGCTTTGGAAGGGTACGGGGGGTGACATGGGAGTGCCCAGAGGTCTGCTGACTGCAGGGGCGGGTCTCTTTTGACCACTCGAAAGAAATGCAATGTCCCTGGGTGCCACCATTCCATTAGCA
>NW_012150119.1:69352-70870 GCF_000956105.1 Propithecus coquereli | reverse complement strand
CATGGGCAGCAGCATTTGTTGGCCTGGGGCAGCTTGAGCGCTGCCCTGCCCAAGACAGTGGGTGGTAGCGGCAATTGTCTGCTCACATCTACCTTAGTGCTGCCCCACTCATGTCTGTGGGCAGCAGTGTTTATTGGCCCATGGTGGCTTAAGCACTGCCCAACCCAAGACGGTGGGTGGTAGTGGCGATTGTCTGCTCATGTCTACGGAATAAGATTTTAAGTTCTTAAGTCGGTGCTTCTCAAGCAAATGTCCAGATATCCTGGTTGGGGAGGGGTCTGTGAGTACATACCTGGGGTTTTAAAGACATTTATCCGTTACTCGAGTTAGAGGGACACTAACATATACACATGTTGAATGAACACAGGGATGAGGAATAAATTTTTCCAAAACAACCAATCAGGCAATTCGTTAGAAAAAAATGTAAAGCGAGTTGTTTGGTGGTGTGAAAATCAGAGAACTAATTGGCATGTCTAATTTTTTACATTTCAAACTGGGGCAATCACATAGACGTGGCCTTGCGACACTTTCTTTTTCCTGTCTGTTTTCTCTCCTACGATACTAAGTGAATTACAGCAGTAAGGACGAATATCTCAGTGCCAGACTCCATCTTGCCCCGATTATCTGTCCTGGCTGACAGTAAACAGTTAATGGCAGCATCCCCCTTCAGGCCCCTAATGGATGGAAGGACGTTGTTTCAGAACACCTGAAGGAACGTCTGGGTGCACCTGCCCAGGCACTGGACAAGAGCGGGGCAGGGGCCCAAGAATAATCGCCATGTCACTGCCATGGGATTTACTGCAATGCTTAATTTTGTCTACAGGGCACCATCTGGAGACCCAACATGTGCTCTTTACGAACCCAAATTAAAACCAAAATGCACCTTCTTTTGAATGCGACTGGGCTCTCTCCAGTAGGCCTCTCGACCAAAACCAAGACAAACAAAAAAATTTGCTCTGCTATTCTTACAGGACAAGAGTACTAGAAAAAGAAGTTGTATCTTTACTATAACCTCTATCTACTTATGTCATAACTCTCAAACACTGGCCAGGAGCTAACCCCAGTTTGGAAAGAGTTGCTATCTCCAAGTAGGTATATAATAACCAATTTCTAAGATAAACTAATAACTTTACTTAAACAGATGACCTTAAATTCTGGAACATACAAGAGAAATCTGTGAGGAAGACACAGCTCACGTGCCTAGAAAGTGGTTTCCATTATCTAGATTCCAGATACTCAGCTAATGAGCAGGGAAAAACTGCCAAATAAGAGGCTGCCAAGTCCATAGATAAAGAAGGTCCCCACCACCCTAGTTCACCATTTGTTCATTTTTATTTTCTACATCATTGCAACAAACTCACTCCCAGTGGGTTTTAGTTTTGGCTGGGGGGGTTGTTTGTTTTTGTGTCCTTAGAAGACGAGAACCAGTGTGTTATTAGAAGGGGGAAGGGGGTTACTGCCACAGGCACCAGTGGATAAGTAGTAAATTACAAACGGGCGCAGAATCTGCTGGGATCC
>NW_012150119.1:56701-57908 GCF_000956105.1 Propithecus coquereli | reverse complement strand
TGAAGGGCCATCTTCATTGGAATCTGGTAGTCGCAGCCTTCCCAACAGGGCCACCAGGTCCAGCAGGTGACAGCAGGGTGGGAGCAGCGGGGCCTAGGTCCTGGATGGTGGCAGGGACACGGGTGGACGCATCACCCTCCTCCAGCTGTGGACTTCAGGGGACGTGAGGAGCGGTGGTTCCACAGGTGGCCTTGTTGGCCTGCTCCCCCCAGGTGAACTCTGACTGGGGATCCTGGGGGGCCCTAGGACCTCAGTGGGCAGGGGGCGTGTCTCATCCTGAGCTCCAGTGCGTGGGGGTTGGGGCAGCCTCCAAATGAGAGCTCCCCAGAGGACCTGGTCCTGGTGACAGTGTCTTGGCCAGGGGACTTTGGGATGATGGGTTCCCGGGCCAGGGGAACCCTTTGGTGTAGCCTGGGATATGCTGAGGTTCCCACAGGTCAGTTAAGGTGAGGGTCTGGGCGCCATCGGCATCTGTGAATTGTACAGACAACTCTAATTTGTCACTTAAAGTCACTTCTTTGTGCCTTTGCTTTCAATAGAAACACCAAACCCCTGCCCTGCCACCCCGCCCCCCATCTGGCTTACTCAGGGGCCACTCCTGAGCTGGAAGAGTTTGCAGCTTTGCCTTGGCAAATCTTTTGAACCCGATCTTCCTAGATGCCTTGGACTCAACATCTAGAACAGAAAACAGAGCCTACAGAACGTGTTTCCACATCAAGGAGCGGGATCCGTGGACCCCAAACCTGAGTGTTGGGAAGGTGAGCCCCGCTCCATTGGAGAGCTTAGAAATACTGTACCATCCCGACAACAGGGCAGCAGCCCAGGAACACACGGAACACACGATAGGAGTGCTCCTGCCCTCCCATTTCCCTGGGATGTCCCCTAATCTTTGGAAACCTGAGGTACTTGTATATCCCCAACTAGAATTTTGAAACTAATGTTTACAGACTTTGAACATTTTTGTTTAAAATCAAACAAAAAATTTAAATTGATTTGATAAAAGTCTTTTGATGGAAAAGGATGCAGAGGATTTGCCGCACTGAGGACTTCGGGGAGCCTCTATTAGACTGTGTGCACCTGCTGCCTCCTCCCTGGGCATCGCTGGCTGCTCAGGACCATGTGACATTACAGAGAGGAAGCCACACACTTGGCTCCTTGCTCCTTGTGGAAATGAAATGGAGAGGGAAAGGCCTCCTGCGTGTTGTAT
>NW_012150119.1:34118-35046 GCF_000956105.1 Propithecus coquereli | reverse complement strand
CCCTCCTGCAGAGTGACTTGTTTTTATGGTATCTTTACTGAATGGTTACCTGTCCTGTGGTTCAGTGCTTGTAAGAAAAAAAGGCGTTCAGCATCACTGTTTCGGTGTTTTGTTGCTAACATATCCTATCAGACAGCGAGGCAGGGAATGAATGAGAATCTGCTGAATCGAAAAAATTATTAGATCGTGAGTTGATTTTCTTGGGGAGGCCACATCATCAACGATCCAGAGAGTGTGCAATAGTTCCCTACATTAGCGCACATTGTTGGCCGTAGACACACTCTCCATGTCAGACAGGAGCGTGACCGTGATGAAATAGAGAAGGCCTCAATTGTTCTGTAGCAGGTAATGCTGAGATGGTTCCCTGTAGGATCACTTTTTTGTTCTGCAATTTCATGCTCAGTTACTGGGCTTGATTAGCCTAAACCCACGAAAATTCCCTTCTCCCCCTATGACTCTTTCACCATTCCTCTATCTGAAGATAGATCCCATGTTTAACTTACTGTAATGAGTAAATACCATCTATCCGCTTTCATGGGTTGCCCTAGGCTCCTGGCAAACTCCAACCACTGTGGGACACAGCACGCCTTCACTTTACCCAAGTAGGCCAACACTGCTCTCATGTCAAAAACTGAAACACCGTGAAAGGACATCACCGCTATAAAGAGGCATAAGGTGCAGTGAGGGAAGGACCCTCATTTCCATAGGACACGGCCTTTCTAAATTGTCTGTCCTTGGAGTACTGGCCCATGGCTTCTCTAGATGTCTCATGAGTAAAAGCACCCTTGATGTTGTCCCAACCTGAGAGGTCCCTTCCCTGGGGACGGCAAACAGAAGCTGGCTCAGGAGAAGTGTAAGAAGCCCTTCATTAGGAGGTACCTCCAACTCCTACTGGGGCTGGATAAGGTCTAGCACAGTTTAACCCAAA
>NW_012150119.1:29763-31322 GCF_000956105.1 Propithecus coquereli | reverse complement strand
TCTGTCTCAAAAAAAAAAAAAAAAAGAAGTACAGTTAGTATTGTTCTGTTGAATATGCACCATTTCAGAAGGGTGATGCTTTCTTTTAGTCCAAAGGTTAACTTAAGTCATATTTTGCAATAAATGCATTACTTTGTCATTCTTAGTAAAACTCTGCTCTTTATAAAAGTTTCATCGGTTTTTTCACTTTAATGGAGTTTTCTTTAAAATGAACTTTCCATTCTTCACTTTTAGAAAATTAAAATTTTAAAGTATGTTCTATGCTTTTAATTTTCAGCACAGAATCTTAAATACACACATGAAGAAAGTAGTACTGTTATGTCATATGAAATTCTACTGGCAAAAGATTAAGAAAAAATAGTATGCTCTCTATATTATGATTAACATTTCTTTCTTCATACGGATGCAAAGATTTCAGAAAATTTGCTTGAAAAAAGGATAAATACAAGTTAGAGCCTGTTTTCAAACTTATTTTCTTTGATTCATGATGTTCTAGAATTAGAAACAAGGAAAACAATATATAGCTGTTTAATTGTAACTGATGTCTTTTCAGAAATTGGTACTGATTTTTTGAAACATTTGACTAATTATAGTTATAGTTATCTACTTATTTATGAAACATGTGGGGATATTGCAAAGCATATTTCACGTGTCCCCATCTAGAGTATTCTTTATTTAAATCTTTGGTATAAAAGAAATTCTCTCACTATATAACCAGAACAGAGTCTGTAACAGTATACTGAACGTAATAAATACTTTCTGGTGATAATAATAATATAATATCTAATGGCTTTACAAATTTTTGACTAACAGGTTTCCCAATATTTTGAGAGGCTTTCTTCCATGACATCTCTGTGACAGTAACAGGACAGACACGCCTTATAAAATGAGTAACATGACAACAGCATTACTAGCTGGTCTTATAAAGGGAATAACTCAATACCAGCTACAGGGAGAAGCATTTATTGCAAGAATCTTATATGACTATTAATAAACACTATTTAAAATGCATATTTTACATGACTTGCACTAAGGAACTAGTAACATAATGTTATTATCTTTTCTCCCAAAAGCTCTTCTCCAAAATATTAATTTCCTATGTGTTATAGATTTTATTATTTCCTTATACCCCAGTCACAAATAATAATACATAATCGTTCTTAGTGAAAATGAAATACTCTCCTGACAGATTGCTTACTTTGCACTGAAGAAACCTTAACTCTCTAGACAGAGAATCCTTTTCGTACAACAAATTTAAGTAGAGGTCATTTCTTCTCCTACCTCTCAAGGAACACATGGAAGAAGCAGTTGCCTCTATTCTGACCCTGGTGTGGCCTCCCCGACATCAGTTCTCTTCCAGCCTTCCACTGACCCGTGAATACTTCACCACGTAAGTGACTGGTGAGGGCCACCGCCCTGGGACAAGAGACACCACATCAGATACGGAGCTTGGAAGGAAAATGGACAGACCCACAACCACAACATGGGGAGGAAGCGACTCTGGGAGAGTCACTCAAAAGCTTAGGGAAAGGGTCTTGAGCGTTGATGGCTCCAGTTTT
>NW_012150119.1:28166-29713 GCF_000956105.1 Propithecus coquereli | reverse complement strand
AAGATATTTATCCTGGAAATGAGTATTGCAATTAATTCTGCATCTCCAACCCTTTAACTATGTCTACTACCAAATTTAATGTGAATGCCTTAAAAATCCAATTATAATGCATAGATTGTTAGACTGAATTTTAAAAAAATAAGATTCACTATATATTGCCTATAGGTAACACTTCTCAGATTCAACAAATAGGTTAGAAGTAAGAGGACAGAAAAGAAAATATTTTGCCAACTGTAACCAAAAACATCTAAAGTGGTTATGCTAATACCGGACAAAATAGACTTCAAACTAAAATTGTTACTAGAGACAAAGAGGCACATTTTATAATGATGCAAAGGTCAATACCATCAGGAAGACACAACAATTATAAACATACATGCTCCTAAAAACAGAGCTCCTAAAGAGATGAAGCAAAAACCGACAGAAGTAAAGGGAAAATACTTGTTAGGTCCTCAAATACTTTAAACAGCATTACTTAGTTGTACCCCTTTCATGAGTTTGTTGTGAAAGGATACAGATTTAAAATATTATAGATTCGTTCAACTACGGAAGAGAGGGGGAGAGAAGAAAAATTGCATTGTGGGAGGAGCATTTTGTTTTCCAAAATGTTTAAATTGAGGTGGTTTTCAAAACATGTAGAATGTATATGTCTTATAATGTCACACAATAGATGTAAAATGATGTCAACTATTTTTGAAAATAAAGTTTATCAGAACACAACCACGCCAATCCATTTAGGTATTGCCTAAGGCTGCTTTTGCACAACAATGGCAGAGTTTAGTAGTTGCTACAGAAACCATATGGTTTGCAAATTCAAAAATATTTTTTATCTAACCTTTCATAGAAAAAAAATGCTGACCCCAGCTGTAGGGCAGTGACATCACAATGCTCATAAACATGAGGTAGGAAAACTGCTAAGAAGTTCCAACCAGGAAACTTGTCTATCTTTTTTCATTTCTGTATACTTTTTAGAAATTTTGTACATATTCTCATGACGCTTGCTGAAGTAGTTCATTAGTAGATGCTGCAGAAGAAGCTATGGAGGGCAGAGGCAAAAATTCAGCAGGATCTGGAAAGAAAAATATTATATTCTTTATCTAAAAGTTTCCATAATGAACTAGGTGCAAGTCAGTAAAAAAGAGTTGAGAACTTTATCAGTGTGGATAAGAATGAAAAATATGGATCTACAACTACCATACAAAATAACTCTTAAATATAATTTGCCTGTAGCTGCTCACTCAATTAATTACCATTGAGGTTAAGTATCAGAGCTCCTGGTTTTCTCATTCTTCATTCATTTATTCAACAACTATGTGCTCAGCTACTATGACAAACACTGGAATAATGACAAAATGAAGATGATACAATCTACCCCTCGACAATCGTATACTATCACCAGAAACAACAGACAAACAGGCAATTCCAGAGTCACAGACCCCAGGACAGGTACAAAACAAGGCACTATTGACATTGACACACACAAGGGCCATCTGTCCCAGCTTTGTGTCGCTGTTGTAGGCTTTCTGGGGGAGGCAGTGTGTAAGCAC
>NW_012150119.1:22673-24476 GCF_000956105.1 Propithecus coquereli | reverse complement strand
ACAAATAATAATACATAATCGTTCTTAGTGAAAATGAAATACTCTCCTGACAGATTGCTTACTTTGCACTGAAGAAACCTTAACTCTCTAGACAGAGAATCCTTTTCGTACAACAAATTTAAGTAGAGGTCATTTCTTCTCCTACCTCTCAAGGAACACATGGAAGAAGCAGTTGCCTCTATTCTGACCCTGGTGTGGCCTCCCCGACATCAGTTCTCTTCCAGCCTTCCACTGACCCGTGAATACTTCACCACGTAAGTGACTGCTGAGGGCCACCGCCCTGGGACAAGAGACACCACATCAGATACGGAGCTTGGAAGGAAAATGGACAGACCCACAACATGGGGAGGAAGCGACTCTGGGAGAGTCACTCAAAAGCTTAGGGAAAGGGTCTTGAGCGTTGATGGCTCCAGTTTTGTCCTGGCTGGTAGGAGGCTGGGGTGGTTTCACCTACATTCACCAGTGAAACCTGACAAATATTAAACAACTTTTTAAAAGTCCCTTTGAGGATGGACTGGAAGCAGCCCACGAGCACACCGCTCTCAAGGAAAGGAGCGTGAACTGCAGGCGGACGCCTACGCACAACAGCTCTTCTCGGAAGGAACGCCGTGAAGCCACAGAGAAGCGACGCAGGTGCTGGGAAAACTGGAGAGTCACATGTAGAAGACTGAAACAGGATCCGCACCTCTCATCACTGACAAAAATTCACTCACGATGGATAACAGACTTAAACCTAAGGCATGAAACTATAATAATTGTAGAGGAAGAAGTTGGAAAAGCTCTTATACATATCGGCCTAGACAAAGAATTTATGACTAAGACCCCAAAGGCAATTACGGCAACAATAAAAATAAATAAATGGCATCTGATTAAATTTAAAAAGTTCCTCACGGCCAAGGAAACAATCAACAGAGCGAATAGACAACCTACACAATGGGAGAAAATATTTTCATGCTATACAACATTCCCTATTTTAAGGAGCACTCAAATGTTATAAAAATAAGTATGCACTCAAACGTCATATAATAAGTCTGCCCATTTAAACCACTGCAATTCAATATCAAACTATAAATAGGTTAATGTATAGAGGAAATTACATGTCAGTTTGTAAATACTGAATACATGTATTTTGCCACAGTGAAAAGAACTCGGGATAGCTCAATGATGGAGGAGCTGAAGGGTTCAGTATAGGGACACGTGTATTTAAAGACTTTGTAAAGAAAATGAATGAAAAAAAAAAAGAACTGGAAGAAGTTGGGAGATTACCTGATACTTTCAAAGAATAAAATGATGGCTGGGCATTTGCTAAGCAGATAAAATGGAGACAGGAAGAATTATATAAAGCATATAACTGATAAAATAAACAAGTCTATTAAACTATCTGTGCCTTATGAGTAATCATTATAACTGTTATGATAGCTCGATTAAAGCTCAGGGTAGACAGGCACTACCTTGGTGATGCAAACAGGCCTATTTCTAGTTGGGAAGAAATGCAACTCAATACTCTGTCGAGACACAATGTTCCACCATGGAAAAAGCTAAAATCTTAGAAATACTGTTTTAGCTTTAATGTGCCTGTATATCCACATTGACAAAAAGAGTCGCTAAACTGGATGAACATTTGAGAAATAAAAAATTTACTTAAATAAATCGTTAGAAATTTTTTGAAAGTGCCAGTAATCACCAAAAGCTCAAAGCCAATGAATGTAAACTTGAATGTTCCTTTTTAAAATATTTTTTCAAAATATTGATTGAGTAACCATTGTCTGCCATGCATTGTGTTAGACACAAAAGTACTGAACA
>NW_012150119.1:10475-11033 GCF_000956105.1 Propithecus coquereli | reverse complement strand
AAATTTCAAAAATACTTAGCTGAAAGACTAATCTACCAGGTTAACTACATGAGAATTTCAAGGGGGACAAAGCCACATAAAACCAAAAAGATGGGGAGAGACATAAACAGTCCTGGACTAACAGCACATTTTAAAGGCAAGTTCATTTACTAACATCATTTTCCAAAATGATGTTATCTAGTGAGCTTTTCACTTCCCACTTGTCTCATGAACCTGTCTCACTAGAAGGATGTTTTTGAGCCAAATTAGTGAGCTTAATTTATTTTCTATGATTCTATGTTTTTACTTACTCATTTAGTTTATTGGACAGGATTTGCTAACTTTTAATTCTCCTAGTAGAGTTGCTTATATTTCTCCATTTCACTTTTATTAAAGTCTTCTTGAGTTTTCATTTTGGAGGATTCAGATTCCATATCTTTAATTCTGAGCTCCATCTGACTTTTTATTGAAGTAATACGATGTTCTCTTAACTGTTCTAAGTTTTCCCAAGATGCTGCTGGTGTTTAAAACAATTTACAAGGATGTATTTTTAAAATAATTATAACCTGAACAATTATC
>NW_012150119.1:7096-10425 GCF_000956105.1 Propithecus coquereli | reverse complement strand
GTAAGCCAAAGCATCCCAAAGTATATCTTTAGTTATTAGGCAATAATATTTAATTTCTAAAATTAACTTAAATGCAATTTTTAAAGAGATTTAAAATGTGTCCATTTAGTTACATTTATTGAATAACATCAACAAATGGGTATCTCTTGAAAATGAGAGCTCTGGGGAGCTGAAACAAACTATAAAATTTCTGTGTCCCCTCTTTATTAACACAAATAATAATGGCCTTTACTTAACATGCATAAGTCAATTAAGCAAGACAGTATTTCACCAAATGAAAAACAAAAATTATATCAGAAATCTGAAACCCAAAGGAAAAAAGATAACATAACTAACCTCGGTCAAGAAATGCTTCATGCTGTCCCTCTAATGTCTGTGACCTTGAGGTAGGAGTCATTAAGAAATTTCTTGTTATACTTTAAAATGTTTACATAGCTGTAATGTCACTCTTTAACTTGTATTTGGCATCTTCTAGGTCAGTAATTTTCAACTAATGATGAGCATCAATATTAACAGTGGAGTTTGTTCTGTTTTGTTTTGTCTGTTGTTAAAAATGCACATATTTAGGGTTTACTTAAGACTTATTGAAACTCTTCATAGTGCTTCTATGCTCTTGATATAGTCTTACTAAAGACTTGGTATATTCTTGGGATATGGTATAAATGCAAGTCTTAATAATATTACCTATCTCAAAATTTTTAATAAAAATTATTTATTCATTTTTACAAAATAGATGTAATGTTTACTATATCCTTAGAAAATATCTTTCATCATTGTACTTATAGGTATTTTGTCAAAAAATTTTTTGGATTGACCTGACTTTTTGTTCTTTAATTCACATGCCAGAGCATCAATCTAGTGTCCTTGTCAGTTGCATTATTTTCATCATGAACTCTCATCAGACTTTTCACTTTTGAAAATTATCAGTAATAAATTAACTGCAACCATTTAAAAAAAAGAAAACAATGAAATTTCTTGGATTAAATCCTCTGTTGAGACCTAAACTGTCATTAAGATTTCCAACAAAAGGTGACTCTAGGACTGGCCTCGCAGTACTAGTGGTGAATGAAGAGCTGGTCTGCGCTTTCTCCACAAGTTTGCTACTGACCTCTGCCGGCCTCTCAGTACTTCCATGACTATTGCAAAAGACCAATGGTTAGTGTCATTTTTCCCTGAACGATTCCTAAATGACTTGTGTTTTTTGAAAAGTTGCCATAAGAATAAATGGAATTTCCCATTAAATGGTATTTTAACTCTGAAAATGTGTCAGAGCATGTGCAATTAGAGTTTGGAAAGTGTTCTAAAGAAGTACATGTATTTCAGGGGGTGGGGTTCTAACAAACAAGTAATTCACACACAGGAAGGAGAGGAGAGAAATGGCCAGCAATGACGCATGGGTTAGCAGGTCACACTTGCTGCCTTCTGGAGCTGCTCTATCTGTAAGATTCTGGAGGATGCCATTAGAAATACTTGTATTTAGGCCGGGCGCAGTGGCTCACGCCTGTAATCCTAGCACTCTGGGAGGCCGAGGCAGGTGGATTGCTTGAGCTCAGGAGTTCGAAACCAGCCTGAGCAAGAGCGAGACCCCGTCTCTACTAAAAATACAAAGAAATTAATCGGACAACTAAAAATATATAGAAAAAATTAGCCGGGCATGCTGGCACATGCCTGTAGTCCCAGCTACTCGGGAGGCTGAGGCAGGAGGATCGCTTGAGCCCAGGAGTGTGAGGTTGCTGTGAGCTGGGCTGACACCATGGCACTCACTCTAGCCCGGGCAAAAGAGTGAGACTCTGTCTCAAAAAAAAAAAAAAAAAAAAAGAAATACTTGTATTTAAAGGGTAACTATGTGAAATGATGAATGTGTCAATTTGTCTGACTGTAATAATCATTTCGCTGTGTATAAATATATCAAAACATCATGTTGTACTCCTAAAATATATACAATAAAAAAAAGTAAAAAAAAGGCTAGAAATACGTATATTTAGTAAACCAGTTTAGAGATTTTAAAAAGCCATCCATCTTCTGCAAGGACATTGTCAAGCATTTGCTTTCCCCTTCCTTGTACATTTCACCAATTATCTGGGAAAAATCAAGCATTTGGCACAGGGGAATAATTCAGAGCAACGGCATCTAGGGTACAACGAGGTAGCTGAGTTGGTGATCAAACAACACAAGGCCCACTAGCCTGAGCAGCATAGCTAGACCCCATCTCTACAAAATATAGAGAAATGAATGGGGTGTTGTGTTGCGTGCCTGTAGTACCAGGTACTCAGGAGACTGAGGCAGAAGAACCACTGGAGCCCACGAGTTCCAGGTTGAAGTGAGCTATGATAACACTACTGCACTCTAGCCTGGGCAACAGAGTGACACCCTGTGTCTCAAAAATAAATTAATTAATCAAAATTAAAAAAAATAAATTAAAACAAGAACTAGGCCACATGTGATGGCTAACACCTATAATCCCAGCAATTTGGGAAGCCAAGTTGGGAGGATCACCTGAGGCCAGGAGTTTAAGACTAGCCTGGGCAACATAGTGAGACCCCCATCTCTATAAAAAAAGAACAAAAAAATTAGCTGGGTGTGATGGTGTGCCCCTGTAGTACCGGCTACTTGGGAGGCTGGGGCAGGAGGATCGCTTGAGCCCAGGAGTTCGAGGCTGTAGTGAGCTATGGTTGCGCCATTGCTCTCCAGTCTGGGCAACAGAGTGAGACCTGTCTTAAAAAAAAAAAGAAAAACTAGCAAAAGTCCTGTAGCAGCTGCAAAGGCAATTGGCTGCTAACATTGGTACCAAAGCATGAGAGGCGGGAACTGCCCATTCTGTCTTCCACACACTTGAACCTCAGGCTGACCAAGGCATTCCTTTTTCACCACTTTGTGACGCACTTTGTGAATTATACTTCCCTCATCCCTATGTTAATCATTCCCTATTTCACAAGTGTGCCTTTAGGTAGCGTGGAAAATCTATAAAAGATACTCTGTCTCAAGGTGCCCTCTAGTGATAATACCAAAGATCACAATCAAGGACAGTTAATTTCCTGAGCACCAGAATGTGTGGAGAGTAGTAGTACTTGACCCTTTCTGTTTAAGTCGTAATCTTACAAAACATAGTTAAACTCCTTGACACTCCTATGGAGGGGAATGCTGACAAGCAATGTTATGACAATATCACTGTCTGGATTATAAATTTCAAAAATACTTAGCTGAAAGACTAATCTACCAGGTTAACTACATGAGAATTTCAAGGGGGACAAAG
Organism: Propithecus coquereli; assembly: GCF_000956105.1. Classification (NCBI taxonomy): domain Eukaryota; kingdom Metazoa; phylum Chordata; class Mammalia; order Primates; family Indriidae; genus Propithecus; species Propithecus coquereli. Next base: position 7,172 of record NW_012150119.1, on the reverse strand, counting down.
CCACATAAAACCAAAAAGATGGGGAGAGACATAAACAGTCCTGGACTAACAGCACATTTTAAAGGCAAGTTCATTT
>NW_012150119.1:4236-4554 GCF_000956105.1 Propithecus coquereli | reverse complement strand
TAAATATTGGGATATTTCAATAAAAATCAGGACTTCCAGCTCCTCCCGAACAACCACAGGGCCTGCCTTCCCATGGTGACAGTTGGCTGGAGCCAAGCTCATTCTTTTTTTTTTTTTTTTTTTTTTTTGAGACAGAGTCTCACTGTGTTGCCCGGGCTAGATATTTCAATAAAAATCAGGACTTCCAGCTCCTCCCGAACAACCACAGGGCCCTCCTTCCCGCGGCAACAGTTGGCTGGAGCCAAGCTCATTCTTCTTTATTCTTTTTTCTCAATTTTTGACTGCCTGGGTTAATTTGAAAGCCTTGTCTTCAAGCTC
>NW_012150119.1:430-1041 GCF_000956105.1 Propithecus coquereli | reverse complement strand
TTTAGAATCATTTCTGTGAGTATGTGAGAAGGAAAAATCAAATGGTGTCAGAGACAGGCAAGGAGACACGCTGTGAAAGGAATCTTATGAGAAAAGGGCTAAAACCAATTTTGTTATACAGTAATTATGCCCAATGTTGTTTAAACGGATCTTTTTAAAACTAAAAAACGTATAAAAACATTTTTACTGGTCTCTGAGTCTTGATTCTGAAACTTCTGCATGTCATATGTCTGAAACAAATCATCAGCCCCATGAATGAGAAATATATTCCAACGAAATAAGCCAAAGAAACAAGATAAAGGCCGGGCGCGGTGGCTCACGCCTGTAATCCTAGCTCTCTGGGAGGCCGAGGCGGGCGGATTGTTTGAGCTCAGGAGTTCAAAACCAGCCTGAGCAAGAGCGAGACCCCGTCTCTACTAAAGTTAGAAAGAAATTATCTGGACAACTAAAAATATATAGAAAAAATTAGCCAGGCATGGTGGTGCATGCCTGTAGTCCCAGCTACTTGGGTGGCTGAGGCAGGAGGATCGCTTGAGCCCAGGAGTTTGAGGTTGCTGTGAGCTAGGATGACGCCATGGCACCCTAGCCCGGGCAACACAGTGAGACTCTGT
>NW_012150119.1:0-330 GCF_000956105.1 Propithecus coquereli | reverse complement strand
CTTCCAGCTTCTAGGACAATGATTCATGTTTCCTTTATCCTGACACCCAAAATTATGTCTCCTCTCTTGGGCATAAGACTATCTAGAGTTACATTCAGGTGACCATAATGTGTGGTGAAGAGTGGACCCTGCTGGCATGATCACAATGTTCCAACTGTGCAGACCCTGTTTGCATCCAATACCGTGCTCCACTATTAACCTGTAAATAAATGTATTTGCTTTCTAGACAATGTCCAGGAAGGCCACCGAAACTGGCTTCTTAGCCATACGGAATAATCTACAGGTGAATTTCTTTCAGGATAGACCAAAATTGATGTAGACAATAATCCT
>NW_012150118.1:7549-7880 GCF_000956105.1 Propithecus coquereli | reverse complement strand
ACTTTTTGAGCCTTGATTTCTTCTTCTTAAAATTAACTATAATAATATTTACTTCATGATGTTCATTTGAGATAAAATTACACAATGCATGTTAAGTGGTTAGCATCTCCTTGGCCTGTAGCAAGTGCTCAATAATTAGTAGTTAGCATTAAGCATGCTCCTCCACCTGTGTTTCTTAACTCTTCCATTTTCCAAACAGAAAACGTGGGAATCATCTTATATTCTTTATTCTTCCACAATATGCTTCTCAAGCAAGTTCTATAGATGTAATATATTGCCACAGCTTCTTTCATATTGTTACTGTCTTCTTCAGTTTTTTAAAAAATGTTTT
>NW_012150118.1:6842-7191 GCF_000956105.1 Propithecus coquereli | reverse complement strand
TTGTAAGATGTAACACGTAATGCAAAAAAAGCCCAACTCCAAGTGCAGAGGGCCTGTGTGCGTGACTGATATAGTTACTGGGGTTTCTGGTGATGCTGGAGGACAAAGACAAATAGTGTGAGCTACAGTTACGTCCCAGTCCTTTCTTGGTGTTCATTTTATCTTCATTTTTCTCCATCGGCCAAAGCAGTATTTCTCCTAGTGGCTTTGGAGCCGAACATCTCTTTTCCTAATCCCATCTTGCCCTGCTTATCCAACCCACAGCATCCTTCTGAGTTCTCAGGAGAAGCTGAACACCAAGAATTTGATTTGTTCCTGAGCAATTGTGGGAAACTAAATGAAAATTGAT
>NW_012150118.1:4310-5627 GCF_000956105.1 Propithecus coquereli | reverse complement strand
GGAACACCCTTTATGGTTAGGAATTGTGAGAGGGGCTTTATATTTGTCATTTCCTTTGATCCTCACAATTCCCTTGGAGGCTTGTATTTTCCTAGTTTTACAGACGAAGAAACTGAGGTTCAAAATGTCATGGAACCTATTCAAGATAAATGGTGAAAGTCTGTTTGTAAAGATGAAAAACAAATCTAATTTTTGGAATGTCAGGGGATTGGCTGTGAGGTAATGGGAAATAAGTTAGAAAATACAACAGGAAGTTGATTTTAGAGAGCACTGAAATCTGGGAAGAAATGTTGGGATTTCATTAATTCAAGAAATGAAAGCCATTACTGGCTTTTATAGCAGGCATCTCATACATGGTTAGCTGCCTTCTTTTTTTGTTGTTGTTTATTTATTTATCTATTTATTTTTATTTCAAAATATTACAGGGGTACAAATATTTTTGGTTACATGGATTGCTTTTGTTATGTTTGAGTCAGAGGTATAAGTGTTCCGTCACCCAGAGAGTGTTCATTGTACCCATTAGGTAGGTTTTTGCCCATTCCCTTTCCCCCTCTTCCCCCTGCTTGATTCCCACTGGGTTTTACTTCCCTCTGTCCACATGTGTGCTCACTGGTTAGTTCTAATTTAGTAGCGAGTACCTGTGGTATTTGTTTCTCCATTCTTTAGATACTTCACTTAGAATAATAGTCTCCAGTTCCATCAAAATATCACAAAAGGCCTTAATTCATCCTTCTTCATGGCTAAGTAGTATTCCACAATATACATATACCACATTTTGTTAGTCCACTCACGAACTGATGGGCACTTGGGTTGATTCCTCATCTTTGCAATTGTGAATTGTGCCACAATAAACGTTCTAGTGCAGGTGTCTTTTTGCTAAAATGACCACTTTTCTTTTGGGTAAAAATCGAATAGTGGGACTGCCAGATCAAACGGAAGGTCTACTTTTAGTTCTCTAAGGAATCTCTATACTGTTTTCCACAGCAGATGTACTAATTTGCAATCCCACCAACAGTGCATAAGTGTTCCTTTCTCTCTGCATCCATGCCAGCATCTATTGTTTTTGGACTTTTTAATAAAAGCCATTCAAACTGGAGTAAGGTGGTATCTCATTGTGGTTTTAATTTGCATTTCCCTGATGATTAGTAATATTGAACATTTTTTGATATGGTTATTGGCCATTTATCTATCCTCTGAAAAGTTTCTGTTCATGTCTTTTGCCAACTTTTTAATGAGGTTGTTTGTTTTTTCTTGTAGATTTGCTTGAGTTCTTTGTAGATTCTGGTTATTAGCCCTTTATTGAATGTATAATATGTT
>NW_012150118.1:1972-3119 GCF_000956105.1 Propithecus coquereli | reverse complement strand
CATCATGACCACATGGGCTTTATCCCAGAGATGCAAGGCTGATTCAACATACACAAATGCAATTCACCACATAAATAAAAGCAAGAACAAAGACCATATAATTCTCTAAATAGATGCAGAAAAAGCATTTGACAAAATCCAGCACACTTTTTTATAAAAACTCTTAACAAAATAGGCATAGATGGGATATACCTTAAAATTATTAAAGCCATATATGATAAACCCACAGCCAATATCACACTGAATGAGGAAAAATTGAAAGCATTCCCGCTTAGAACTGGGACTAGAAAAGGTTGCCCACTATCTCCATTTCTATTCAACATAGTGCTGGAGGTCCTTGCTAGAGCAATCAGACAAGAGAGGGGAATTAAACGTGTCCAAATGGGGGCAGAAGAGATCAAAATCTCACTCTTTGCTAACAATATGATATTATATCTAGAAAATACCAAGGATTCAACCAAGAGACTCTTGGAATTTATAAATGAATTCAGTGAAGTGTCAGGATACAAAATCAATGAAAACAAATCAGTGGCATTCATATCGCCAATAACAGTCAAGCCAAAAATGAAATCAAAGACTCAACACCTTTCACAATAGCATCAAAGAAAATTAAATGTTTAGGGATACATTTAACTAAGGATTCAACCAAGAGACTCTTGGAATTTATAAATGAATTCAGTGAAGTGTCAGGATACAAAATCAATGAAAAGAAATCAGTGGCATTCATATCGCCAATAACAGTCAAGCCAAAAATGAAATCAAAAACTCAACACCTTTCACAATAGCATCAAAGAAAATTAAATGTTTAGGGATACATTTAACTAAGGAGCTGAGAGACCTATATAGGGAGAACTACAAAACACTGAGAAAAGAAATTGTAGAAGATGTAAACAGATGGAAAACCCTACCATGCTCATGGATTCGCAATATATTGTTAAAATGTCCATACTACCTAAAGTGATCTACACAATTAATGCAATCCCTATCAAAATACCATCATCATTTTTTACAGATCTAGAAAAAATAATTCTATGCTTTGTATGGAACCAGAGAAGACCTCGCATAACCAAAGCCATCGTAAGCAAAAATAACAAATTGAGAGGCATCAGTCTACCAGACTTCAAGCTTCATTACAAGGCTATAGTAA
>NW_012150118.1:0-292 GCF_000956105.1 Propithecus coquereli | reverse complement strand
CCAAAATGTTTGTACCCCCATAATATTCTGAAATAAAAAAAAAGAGTCCACAAGGTCAGAACTAAATTTTTTCCTTTCTTTTTTTCTACTTTGTTCTTTTTGGAGTTAGGGTCTTGCTCTATTGCCCAGGTTAGAGTGAAATAGCATGATCACAGCTCACTGCAGCCTCTAACTCCTGGGCTCAAGGTCAGAACTGATTTCATACTGTTACTAAGATGTATATCCCAATTACCCTGATTTGATCCTTACACATTTTATACATGTATCAAAATATCACAAGTACCCTGAAATA
>NW_012150117.1:29299-30593 GCF_000956105.1 Propithecus coquereli | reverse complement strand
AAAAAAAAAAAAAAAAAATAATGTCGTGAAGTGCTCTTGGACATTCAGAGGTATAAACAGGCAAAGGCTTGAGCTTAAAATCTGCGGATGCATTACCCCCAAGCAATAAGATTAGTAGTCTGTCCTTTGCTGCTTTATTCCCTGGTGCAGTTTTTTCTTCTTTTGAGATATAAGTTATTTCAGGCATGTTTTCCAGAACAATTCACTTTCATCTATGTTAAATATTTGTTCTGGCAAATAATCCCCCTCATCAATAATTTCCTTCAACATTTGAAGAAATTCAGTTGCTGTAGCTACATTGGCACTGGCTGCCTCCCCTTGCACTTTAAGATTATACATATTTGTCCTATTTTTAAAATGATTAATCCAACCTTTACTTGCAACCAGTTCTTTATCACAACTGACTTCACTTTCTATGCTAGCAGCTTTTAAACCGTTGAAAATGTTTTGGGCCTTTTTGTGTGCTAACGCTAGGCTAATAGGAATATTATGCTTATTTTGATGTCCTAACCAAATCAATAATAACCTTTCCATTTCAAGAATTAATCCACCGCTTAGTAATAATTGATGGTTTCATTGGAGCACTGCCTTTCACAAGTTCCATTCTCATTTTATCCTTTATAATTGTTCTAATAGTTGAGTAACTAAAGCCTAATGCTTTCCTAATGAATGATGGTGTCTGGCCTTTCTCTGAATGCTTAATTATTTTTACTTTCATTTCCATTGTAGTCACCTTTCTCTTCTCTGCAAGCTCACCTGGACTTGCAGTGGACTTTTGCTTTGGAGGCATAATCATAAGGGTAAACACAGGCTGGGTGTGGTAGCTTACACCTGTAATGCTAGCACTCTGGGAGGCTGAGGTGAGAGGATTGCTTGAGCTCAGGAGTTCAAGACCAGCCTGAGCAAGAGCGAGACCTGTCTCTACTAAAAATATAAAAAATTAGCTAGGTGTGGTGGCATATGCCTGTATTCCCAGCTACTAGGGAGGCTGAGGCAGGAGGATTGCTTGAGCCCAGGAGATAGAGGTTGCAGTGAGCTATGATGGTACCACTGTACTCTAGCCGGGGCGACTGAGTGAGACTCTGTCTCAAAAAAAAAAGGGTAAACACAGACTCACAAAATCAAATAAAAAAGTTAGGAAAAAAGTGATGCTGTGTGTAAGCAACCATATAAACAATGAGACTAGCCACTAGCGTAAAGATGCTGTGCTAACCAACTGATTACACCATACAGGTTTATTTACGTGCATGAAGAAACTAGTTCGCAAATTATTAATTTACTTATTTAATTATAA
>NW_012150117.1:28901-29249 GCF_000956105.1 Propithecus coquereli | reverse complement strand
ATAAGTTATAGAAACTATTGTGTTCTTTTAATTCAAACAAACAGAACATAAACACAAACTCATACAAAAAATTTAGATAGGCGATAGGAGAAATTTCAAGAAAGAGTGTTAAAGGTTAACACATAATGTTGCATCAATGTCTTGTTTACTGAAGGGGGCATTTTTGAGGAAAGAAGGTAGGTAACATTAATCAGAAGATGATGATGGAGAGAATGGAGTGGGTGCTAGAGAATCAGGATTTGATTCTGTTGCTGGAGGAGGGGAGCTCACCATTGAAGTCAGTTTCTTGAAAAAGGTATTTAGGTTTGTTTGCAGATCTTTTTTCTTTTTTCTTTTTTTTTTTTTTTT
>NW_012150117.1:15508-16204 GCF_000956105.1 Propithecus coquereli | reverse complement strand
AACAAAGCGAGACTCTGTCTCAAAAAAAAAAAAAGAATAGGGCATCTTCTTCAACCAGATAAAGAGCATCTACAGGCTGAGGCTAGTGACTCATACCTATAATCCTAGCACTTTGGGAGGCCAAGGCAGGAGGATTGCTTGGGGCTGGGAGTTCAAAATCAGCCTGGGCAATAGCAAAACCCTGTCTCTACAAAAAAATTTAAAAATTAGCTAGGTGTGTGTATGTGCCTGTAGTCCTAGCTACTAGGGAGGCTGAGGCAGAAGGATAGCTTGAGCCCAGGAGTTGGAGCCTGCAGTGAGCTATGATGATGCCACTACACTACAACCTGGGTGACAGAGCGAGACCCTGTCCAAAAAAAAAAAATTTACAAAGAATGCACAGCTAACATCATACTCAGTGGTAAAAGACTGAATACTTTCTCCCTAAGATTGGGAACAAGGTAAGGATGTCAACTCTCACTACGTCTCTTAAACATTGTGCTGGAGGTCCTAACATCATAGCCACTGCCGTAAGTCAAGAACAAAGAAAGAAAAGGCATAAAAATTTGCAAAGAATAAATAAAACATTATTTGCAGTGGATGTGACTTAGTGTAGGTAGAAAACATAAAGGAGGCTGGACATGGTGGCTCGTGCCTATAATCCTAGCACTCTGGGAGGCCGAGGTGGGAGGATCCTTTGAGCTCAGGAATTTGAGA
>NW_012150117.1:10016-11292 GCF_000956105.1 Propithecus coquereli | reverse complement strand
TAAACACAAAGAACAATCACCCTAAAATAAAGTACATTAGTTCCCCCCAATCCACTTGGGTATATTTCAAGACCCCCAGTGGATGCCTGAACTGTGGATAGTACCCAACCCTATTTATACTTTTTTTTTTTGATCTGATAACCAAGACAGCTACTAAGTGACTAATGGGTGAGTAGCATAAATAGCATGGATACACTGGACAAAAGGGTGATTCATTTCCTGAGCAGCACGGTGCAGGATGGTGAGAGATTTTATTGTGCTACTCAAAATGATATGCAACGTAAAACTTATGAATTGTTTATTTTTGGAATTTTCCACTTAATATTTTTGGACTGCATGTAACGGAAACCATGGAAAACAAAAATCACAGATAACAGGGAACTATTGTAATTGCTATTTATGTGTTATGTAAGAAGTCCTGTCTTAGTCTGTTTTGCATTGGTATAAAGGAATACCTGAGACTGGGTAATTTATAAAGAAAGAGGTTTCTTTGGCTCACAGTTCTGCAGGTTATATAAGAAGCATGGGTCCAGCATCTGCTTCTGGTGAGGGCTTCAGGCTGCCTCCGCTCAAGGTGGAAGGTGAAGGGGAGCTGGTATGTGCAGATCACATGGCAAGAGACGAGGCAAGAAAGAGGGGTATGTGCCAGGCTCTTTTTTAACAACCGGCTCTCCAGGGAACTCTCCGGGAAACTGCAGAGCTAGAAGTCGCCTCACTACTGCCAGGGCAGCACCAAGCCATTCATGAGCAATCCATCCCCATGCCCCAAACACTCATCAGGCCTAACCTCTAACACTGGGGATCGAATTTCAACATGAGACTTGGCCAGGCCAAACAAATCTTGTCCAAACCATATCAAACTTCTGAAACATATCTGGCATATTTGGCCAAGTATTTTTTTAAGAAGATACTCAAAAGCAGTGGCTAATATGATAGAAGTTTATTTCTCTTATGTAATAAATAGTTCAGGGTAGGTAGATGGACTTTGCTCCATGAAGCCATCCTAGAGTCCCATACAGGTTGGATAGTTTGTTATCCTCAACATATAGCTTGGAAGCCTACTCTAGATTTATAACATTTAACATGCCAGTGTGAAAGAAGTCAAAGAGTGAGTGATCAAAATATATACTGAATGTCTTAAGGCCTATGCTCAGAAGTAGTACCCATTACTTCCATGTTGTACATTCCATTGTTGGCAACTTTGATGCAGAATACCATGTCTAGCTCCAAATATTATCATGGGGTTTCATGGACAATTAGCAGTCTCTGCAATAAC
>NW_012150117.1:0-321 GCF_000956105.1 Propithecus coquereli | reverse complement strand
AGGACATTGCCTTTCCTGTTGAGAGCTGAGTCCATTTTGTTTGCATTTAACAAAGACGGAATCACTCCAAGTCTAACTTTCTCTCTATACTAGGGGTTAGCACATGACTACATTCAACAAGTACAGTTTTAGAGGAAGTAGCAAAATACATAGGTCTGAGATTTCATTTTTATCTTTCCCTATCAATATTTCTTAAAATTATTTTTCATGCTTTTTTACTGACATAGCATTCTTTTTTTTTCTTTTTATTTAATTTTTAAAAAAATTGACATTAGGCCGGGCGCGGTGGCTCACTCCTGTAATCCTAGCTCTCTGGGAGGC
>NW_012150116.1:23590-23890 GCF_000956105.1 Propithecus coquereli | reverse complement strand
CATAAGTAGTGCCTTGAGGGCCCTTTTGCAAACAATGGCCTCCAAGAACATTTCTCAGGTAAGATTTTTAAAAATTGTTATGTGAAACTTGCAAAGTTTCCATATTATGGAGGCAAAATTCATTACTTAACTATTTTTTTAAAAAATACAGATTTCTATCACAAGGATAACATGTGATCTTTGTAAAAAGAAAAGGTAGGGCGGATATGGTGGCCCATGCCTGGGATCCCAGCACCTCAGAGGCCGAGGTGGGAGGATTGCTTGAGGCCAGGAGTTCAAGACCAGCCTGGGCAGCATAGA
>NW_012150116.1:20258-21205 GCF_000956105.1 Propithecus coquereli | reverse complement strand
AGATCTAGTTTTTGTCCTTTTGCTCTTGTTCTTTGATTTCCACTATATTGGTAATCATCCTTTTTAGTTTTTATCATTCTATTTTCTTTTTTGAAAACATAGGCAATTTTTTTTTTTGCTTATTAAAAAAATAGTATATAGCTGGGCACAGTGGCTTGTGCCTGTAGTCCCAGCTACTCAGGAGGCACAGAGATTTTTCTCATTTCTTTTTTATACAGTCTGCTATTGATAGACATTTGAGTTGTTTCCAGTCTTTTGCTAGTCCAAATAAACTGAAATGAACTTTTTTTGCACATTATGTTGTATTTTTGCCATAGTGTTTTTGGAGTAGATTCCTAGAAGGGGACCTGTTGCATCAGACAATAGATGCATTTGTGATTTTGCTAGTCCCTTCCCAGGGCCTGAGCCATTTTGCATCTCTACCTGCATGCTTGGGAGTGCCTGTTTTGCCATGGCCTCGCCAGCAGCATCTGTTATCAAAAGGTTGGATTTTACCAGTTGATAAGTGAGAGATTATATCTCAATTTTAACTCAGCATTTCTTTTATTATGAGGAGGCTGGACATCTTTTCATGTGTCTAAAGGGCTTTTGCATTACTTTTCCTGTGACTGTTCCTGTCATGCCCATTCTTCTATTGGATTGGTCCTTTTTCTTCTTTGTATTAAATATACAAGGACAAGTTCTAGGGCCTCACTTCTGACCTGCTGAAAAAGAAACTTTGAGGAGGGCCCAGCTGTCTGTGTTTTAACGTGTTCTCCAGGTGTTTCTCATGTATGATAAAGTTTGGGAACTGCTGTTCTAACACATTTTCTTCCCTTCTAAAATCCTCTAGCTGTTAACATGTCTAATTAACATGTCATTGGACCATACCAGCCACTTCTTTGGTTATGGTCCTCTTCCATCTCCTGGGGCGCTCCTCTCTCCTTGAAGGTTCCTGCTGGTGGGTT
>NW_012150116.1:16549-18033 GCF_000956105.1 Propithecus coquereli | reverse complement strand
GGTTCACCTCTGGAGAGCCAGCCACTGTTACTCACTTGCTCTGTATCATTCCAGGGGCTTTTATACACAGCTAGGTAAATGCGAGAGCACTGGCTGTGTGGCATGTATGTGAGCACACATACGGATGGGCGTGTGTAGGTACAACCATTGCCTCCCAGGAGTGTAATTTCCAAGGTCCACCTTAGTGGAACAGCATGTTTTTCCCAGACATAAGACTTACAAATTGTTTTTATTTAGTCACATTTACAAGCATGTAGAAAAGCAGAAAGTACAATGAATTTTGTGTTTCTGTAAGAAGATTTACCATTCATTAATATTCTAGCATATGTACTCCATATGGTTTCTTTACTGGGTATGTTAAAGGAAATTAAAGACACACCATGGTGTTTTTCCCCTATTGGTTCAGGATGTTCCTCTTAAAAATGGAGACAATTTTTTATATAACTGCCATTATCATGTTAATTACGCAATTGACAGTCATTTCTTAATATCTAATACCTGGTTCATATTCATAATTTCCCAGTTATCTAAAAAATGTCGATTTACAGATAGTTTGTTTAAACCGTAAAACCCACGTGTTAGGCTTGGTTTGGTGTTTTGTCTCTTAATCTAGAACAGTTCCCCCGACCTTCAGTACAACCCAACACCACCAGTCTTTCCTCAGCTCCTGGAGTAGCTGTCCCATAGAATGTCCAGCCTGGATTTGTCTGATTGCTTCCTTGTGGTACTAAGCTTACTCCTTCGTCCTCTGTCTTTCCTGCAAACTGGAAGTTAGATCTAAAAGGCGAGATTAGATTCAGATCAGTCCTTTCTAATGAGACTGCTTCAGAGGTGATGCTGTGTGCTTCATATTACATTATAGGGTATTACATCTGAATACAGTCTTAGACCACGTATGTTAGATGAGAACATTGAGATGCAGAGAGGCAGCTGTCCAGGAGTCGCCTGTTGTTTATGGTGGAGCTGAACTTTTTGGACTTGTTTTGAGCATTTCCACTGTCCCACCTGAAGATCAAATGGGACCTCACCCTTGAAACATAAAGAATGAAGCAGAACAGCTGAACTAAAAATGAGTTTACTCTGAACAGTTATTTGCATGATCCGTTCATTAGCTAGCAAACTGTGAAAAAAACTGGTGGATGTTAAAATTCAACCAATATAGTGGAGAAAAATGAGATTAAATGTTAGGGATTTTTTTAATCTTCATATACTTTTAAAAGCAGATTTTTTTTTTTTATAAATAAGATTTCTGTGCATTTTGACCTCATGCAAAAAGCCTTTTTGAGGGAGGTGGATAGGAAACTTTAATGATTTCCAAGATCATACAGCAATTTATAGATCTTTATTCACTTTAGGGATATAAATTATAATATGTTTTATTAACTGGCTTATATTGAACTTGGTATATTTATAAGTATTTGTCTAATCTTTTCATTTTTCCCTGGCATTTTTATATAAATAGTATGTATAAACTATTGCCACAT
>NW_012150116.1:2722-2994 GCF_000956105.1 Propithecus coquereli | reverse complement strand
CAACTGATTGTCCCCAGTCAGTGATCCAAGAGCACAAGGACAAAGCGGTGGTGCCTTTTTTGGTGTAGTCTTGGAAATAGCACTTCACTTCTGCCGTGTTCTATTAGTCATGAGTCAAATTCAGCCCACCCTCAGGTGGCTCTACCTGTTGAAGGGAGGAATGTCAAAGAATTTCTGAATGTCAAAGAATGCATAAACCACCACGTGCACGTACACACGTGCCTCTGTTTTACATGAGAGCTCAGAGTGTTTATGGATTTTTCAATTCATGC
>NW_012150116.1:0-597 GCF_000956105.1 Propithecus coquereli | reverse complement strand
TAAAATAATTACATTATTTAAAAAATTACACCCTCCAGTGAAATAGACAATCCTATATTGCACAGTTTCATGAAAATTTGCAAATGAATTTAATGCAGTTACTATTTGTTTGACAAAGTATCCTGATAAACTACCCCCTCAAAATTTAAAGCCATGTGAAAGATAGGAATTTTTCACCTTTGATCTTTCACTTTCACCTTGAATAATAGCGTAAAATAAGTTATGAAAAATTCAGAAGATGACATTTTCCATCGCTCTATTGAAAGAGATTATATTTCCTTTCTATTTGTTTTTCAAGTTGTGTTAATAAAACAGATAACACCTGTGCATGATAAACAAAACAATACTAGGAGATAATTCTTGAAAAGTTTTTTTATTTCCCAGTTCCTCTCCCCAAAAATAAGTACCCCTACCAGTCTTGTGTGTATCCTTCCAGAGATGCTCTTTGCGTAATAAAGCACATACATTTGTTCCTCCTGTTTGTTTTTTTGCAGGGAACTCCAAAGTTTTAATGTGTAGTAAGTAATAGCACAACTGACCAGGTCCAAGGTGTAAGGATACCATGTTCGAGAAACTGAGGAGTAAATAATTCTATAA
>NW_012150115.1:12734-13048 GCF_000956105.1 Propithecus coquereli | reverse complement strand
AGGAAAATGTTACCCTAGAATAATTTATTATGTTAAAAGGGATATGTGAGGGCAAGTATTAGAAGAGTTATAGAATCTCATTCTGATGAAATTCTATGCAGAATCTAAGCTTTAATGAAAGGCAGCATCATGTATCATGTCTTGGGAAGAAGCATCATTGTCCTTGCCAGCTAAGGCTACTCTAGCTGTTGTTGGTTTAATCATGTCAGTCATAGGTTTAGTCAGATTCTTATTAGACTAATTTTTGACTAAACAAGTGGTTTTTAACTCTGTAATTCAGCAGCATCCACTTGGCTTGTAGTACCTTCTGCTAA
>NW_012150115.1:9943-10624 GCF_000956105.1 Propithecus coquereli | reverse complement strand
AAATAAACAACTATATTTTGTGTAAACTTAGGTTTATTGTTAAAAACTGTAGACAAATTAAATTTAACAGAGTTTATTTAAGCAAAGACTAATTCGTGAATTAGGCAGCACTCAGAATCAAGAGAGGTTTAGAGACCTCCACCCAGCAATGTGGGCAGACAGTATGTACAAATAGAAGTGACATACATAAATAGCAAGAGTGGTTACAACTGAGTGTTTCATCTGGGCATGGCATGATGAAGCATTTGCCTTACATGGACACGGTCTGATCAGTTGGAAGCCTGTGATTGGCTGAAGATGGGCTGAAGTGATTGCCTTAGACACAGCTATTTGTTACAAGATTATACTCTTAGTTAAGTTGCAGTTTGTTTACATATTATGTTAGGTTGCAGATCACTACATGTGGATTCAAGATATGGAGACAGCATTGGGCCAAATTTAATATAACACTACGAGGTTACTCCTTCACTAAATGTATACAAAACAAATAAAACAAGATCTTTCATTCAGAAAGAAACTATTCATCTAGCAAAGAAACACTGAGTTAACTGTTACATGCATTTTTATTCATTCATTCAGCAAATACTGAAAGAAAATATAGTAGCCCCTGTGTATCCACAGTTCTGCTTTCCATGGTTTTAGTTACCAACTGTATAGTACAATAAGAAATTTTGAGAGAGA
>NW_012150115.1:7953-8291 GCF_000956105.1 Propithecus coquereli | reverse complement strand
TTTACTTTCCAATATTGCCAGAGTAGGTTTTGAAATAGAGTGTATGTGTACATATGATGGAGTTGGCTGACCTAACACTGTTCTGCATACCAGAATTGATGACACTACTTGAGGTGACATTGCTTACCAGGACTAAATATATTTTAGCTCAATTAAATTTGAATCTTCTAAGAGTTATCTCTACATTTATCATATTTTTTTAATTTTTATTAAATGAATAAAAACATAATCCTTTTTAAAGGTATACAAGTAGAACTACCATTTGACCCAGCAATCCCGTTACTGGGCATCTACCCAAAAGAGCAAAAGTGGCTCTATGAAAAAGACACCTGCACTCG
>NW_012150115.1:3585-4809 GCF_000956105.1 Propithecus coquereli | reverse complement strand
TTTCAAATGAGATCAATTTTGCCAAAATAAAAATAGCTTACAAGCATGAAACATTGCCTTTAGCCCTGCCTTATTTTCTATTATGAATAAAATGAGACTTATGTGTTGTCTCCAAATCCAAATTCGCCAAGTTGAAGGTTTGTATTAAGGCCGTTATGAATTCTTCTTACCTCTTGCATATGATAATATATAAATTTCTATGTCCCTCTCCTCTTTCCCAAATTATTCTGGGTCTTGGGATTACTCTTCGAAATGTGTGAGGTGAAATTCTGGCCACTATTACTGTAGCTAAAGTTTTCTCTTCTAAATTGTTTTCTATTGTGTTTATGTAGATATATTTCAGGGTTAGAGTCCAATAAACCTGAATCTAAGGCAACCCCTTTGTCAGAAGCTCTGAAAGCAGAACAACTCTTTCCCAAAAATAAACAAAATAAGAAACAAAAAAGTTATTTGCAAAGTATTTTGATAAAATATTTTTATTTTATGTATAGCATTATTGAGTATGTAAAATATGTCAAATGCTGTGCAAGTGTATTTCTAGATGATAGATTATTTCCTCCTCATGATAACTCTGTGAAAGATGTATCATTAATCATATTTTAGGTATGAAATAACTAGTGTCAAGAAAAACAAGATAAAGAAATTTTTCAAGGTTACATTGTTGCAAGTGGGAAATCTTGAATTAAGGCCTATATGTCAAATTTACAACATCCCAGTCCTTTCTATCTTATGGTAATTTTTGCATACTCAAAGGTTGTTTTTTGTTTTTTTTTTTTCCTTGAGACAGAGTCTTGCTCTGTTACAAGAGTGGCATGGCATCAGCCTACCCCACAGCAACCTCAAACACCTGGGCTCAAGCCATCCTCCTGCCTTGGCCTCCCAGAGTGCTAGGATTACAGCTGTGAGCCATCGCACACAGCCCAACCTTTTTACTGTAACTTGAATTTTTAATAGTGATCCATTGAAGAGAGAGATAGATTTAAATCAATATACATTATGTAATACATATATAATGTACATTAGTGATACCATAATACTTGATTGTGTTTCATATATACATTTTTTAAAAAATTCTAGATTATGCAACAAATTACAGGTAAACTGGATCAAAACTTTTAAAAGACCTATTAATCTATTAAAAAGTAAATAACTGAAGCTCTCTTGTACTATAATACAAACATCTAGCAGATACTTTGTTTCAGATTAATAAAAATAACTGATATT
>NW_012150115.1:0-533 GCF_000956105.1 Propithecus coquereli | reverse complement strand
TTCAAGGTTACATTGTTGCAAGTGGGAAATCTTGAATTAAGGCCTATATGTCAAATTTACAACATCCCAGTCCTTTCTATCTTATGGTAATTTTTTCATACTCAAAGGTTGTTTTTTTTTTTTTTTTTCCTTGAGACAGAGTCTTGCTATGTTACAAGAGTGGCATGGCATCAGCCTAGCCCACAGCAACCTCAAACACCTGGGCTCAAGCCATCCTCCTGCCTTGGCCTCCCAGAGTGCTAGGATTACAGGTGTGAGCCATCGCACACAGCCCAACCTTTTTACTGTAACTTGAATTTTTAATAGCGATCCATTGAAGAGAGAGATAGATTTAAATCAATATACATTATGTAATACATATATAATGTACATTAGCGATACCATAATACTTGATTGTGTTTCACACATACATTTTTTAAAAAATTCTAGATTATGCAGCAAATTACAGGTAAACTGGATCAAAACTTTTAAAAGACCTATTAATCTATTAAAAAGTAAATAACTGAAGCTCTCTTGTACTATAATACAAACAT
>NW_012150114.1:30721-31072 GCF_000956105.1 Propithecus coquereli | reverse complement strand
ATATTGAGCATCTTTTTATGTGCTTTTATGCTATCTCTATATCTTTGGTGAAGTGTTCAAATTTTGACCCTTTTTAAAATTTCTAAGTGCATTTTAATATATTCTAGATACAAATCTTTTGCCACATAAGTTTTGCAAATATTTTCTCCCAGGTAGATTGCCTTTTTTTGCTTTCTTAATAGTGTCTTTTGAAAAAGCTTTATGTTTTGATTAATTTTAATTTATTTCTTTCTTTTATGGTTTCTACTATTTGTATCTTCAAACCCCAAGGTTACAAAGATTTCTCCACTTTTTTCCTTATAAAAGTTTTATATTATTAGCAATTACTTTTAGGTCTCTGGTCAATTTTGA
>NW_012150114.1:16189-17426 GCF_000956105.1 Propithecus coquereli | reverse complement strand
GTGTTGTTCTAGGAACTGTGGAAAATGTAAGACGTTTGTTGCCCAGGTGCCCAATATAGCTGGGGAAATAAGGCTTAACATAAAAAGCAGTTAAATAACTATGTTAAACATCATATGCTTAAGCATCAAAAAAAACATGCCAGTAATAACATTAAAAGGTCTCATAGTAAGGTTAATGTCAGTGGAGGAGACTTCAAAGAAAGCTTTGTAGATAAGCAGAGAATTGGGATATATTTTGAAGAATGAGTGATAGTTAAAAAAATAAAGGGAAAAGAAAGCATTTAAGGTCATAATTTAAGATTCTTCACTTTTCATCTAGACATGTATAGCAAACGCTAAAGCCAGTGTGATCTGTGTTCTGGGGGCAAAGAATAGTTTTCCATGACTTGAGAGAATGAGTTAGAACATAACACTGCAGTTATTGTTACTTATCAATGAAAAACATACGTCTTAGGAATTTCCTCAGAGTTTGTAAACTTCTTGAGAACAAACATCTCTTTCCCACCCCACCTCAACACCTTCTGCCTTCACAGCATATGCAACATATTCAACACAGTGCCTTGTCTATGGTCCTCAAAAATACATGATAAATATATGACTGGATGAATGCTTGAGTAACTTGACTCAGATAGAATTTTCCTTGATTCATAGAATCACATGTTGTTTAGATTGGAATTTAGGCAGAATAGAGTTCTTGGCTAAATCTCGGCTATTGGCCAAACTCACAAATTGCCTATCAATTCCACTTCTTTTTTTTCCACCCCCCTTTGGAACACATGGTTATAGCTATTTCCTTCCTCCAAATCCAATGCACTTGATATCCTAACCATGTATTTAATAATCATATACTGTGCGTGAAATTGGCATCAAAGCAGAAAGAAGGCAAAGTTTTGAAGACCTGGGATCTATTGTTCTCTCTTTGTGAGATTGGGAACATCTCTTTTCTTCTCTGGAACTCATATACTAACTTCTAGGATCTTGCCTGTCTTTACCAGTTTCTAAGATTATTTTTCAAGCACTTGGGAACATACACTTCCTGCTTTAAAAGGGTTCCCTTTGTAATTTCTTCGTGTCTTGCTCTAGATGTTTATGAGACACTCAACAGCTGTTCCCATTTTGTGAAAAATGAAGTGAGTAGGTTTGGCAGCTGTTTCCACGTTGCTTTGGGATACATGGGCTCACATTATTCTGTATAAATGGAATGTATTAATCATTACCCATTTTATAATCTGTTTTG
>NW_012150114.1:14053-14379 GCF_000956105.1 Propithecus coquereli | reverse complement strand
CCTATTAAACCATATGTATCAGTAAACCATATGCTTTTTGATCTGAATGTTTTTGAAACTTACATTGATACACTTAGATATAGCTTGTTCCATTACTGCAAAAAATTGAAATGATCAAATACCATTTGATTGTTAACTCCGCTGTATGATTAGGTAGTTTTCCAGTATTTTTTGTTTGTTTTTTGTTTTTAATGAACATTAGCAATCAATCTACTTGACAAATACAAAAAACCGTCACATCATGAAAAGCTAGATTTAATCTACATTACACACATAAAGCCACAGTTCTACAATGGTTATTCCTACCATACGACATCTAGATAAAT
>NW_012150114.1:10224-11478 GCF_000956105.1 Propithecus coquereli | reverse complement strand
TGAGCCTATTCAAATTGGCCCCTGAGTCTTTTTGACATGACACTATTAATAATTGGCAACTTCTTTGACTTCTGATATGACAATAAATTTTAGGGTCCTCTTGTACATTTCCTATCCCAAACCTAGAATCAAACACTGATCCAAAGAGCCATAGTTCCTTTTAATTAGGAATTATATTTAGAGATCACAATGTAGACACGAGGGGTGCTCATGGTTACAAGGTCTTATCTGTGATGAAAGCAGGAAATAAGTATTAAAAAAAAAATTACTTCTTGAATATAAGCTATCATTTCCAATTCAAATTTAGGATTACATGCCTTTTACTTAACCTTGTTCATTTCATATTTATACTTCATTTCTCTTACACTGAGATTCCTGATTCCTAATGATGTTTTTGCACTACTTCATAATTTTTTTATAATTGTATCAGAAGTACGTTGCCAATAAGTCTTTTCGTTAACAATGTGAGAACAGAAAGCTGCTGAGACTTTGAAGTTTCCTTTGTCCTTAGGATATATCCCATAAAAAAAAATGCGCTGCCAAATTACTATGCTTCCAAATCACTTGTTCTTCTCTGTGTGATCGTGGCACAAGTTTCATATATACCTGAATTCATTTATCCCTTTTGTCCTTGATTTATAAAATGCATACATGGCATATAAATGGCATGACAGAAATAAGGAAGAAGTGGTATCTTTTCCTGGTGGTTAAACTATGCCCACGTGCAGTGACCGCGGTGGGACAACAGATAGATGGATGGAAAGTCTCCAGAACAGCAGCCCTGCTTTTCCTCATGTGTGGCCTGTGACGTCAGAATCAATTTCCCTGCCTGTATCTGTCAGGAGTCTTTCAACTACTAAAACTTAGTAATCTGAGTCTTCATGTTATGAGGAAAAGTAAAAACCAAAAGAAAAAACAAAAAGCTAAGGAAAAGAGGCCAAAAACAAAACCAGAATAAAACAAAAAACTTCAGTAAATTTTTTAACTTCTTTCCTACTCTCTTCCATGGACTTAGGTCATAAAGCCAAGGATCTTGTGTGGTTCCTTAGGAAGTTTCTTCTTTGTATTCTTTTTCTGCTGCTCCCCACTCCACCCAATCTCGGCCTCCACGTATATACTGTTCTGTTTCTCCCTTTAATTAAATTCTTTTTATGCCACTGCAAAGCAAGAAATGTGGAAATTGAGTCAGACCTTTGTTCAAATTCTGAATTTACCCCTTAAAAGCTTTTAATCTCTAGAAAACATACACAACCT
>NW_012150114.1:0-274 GCF_000956105.1 Propithecus coquereli | reverse complement strand
GTTATTCTTTCACTTGCCACATTTTCTTCTTTGCCAAGTTCAAGATGAGCTGAGTTTATATTTCTCTTACTGAAATTTTGTATAGAAAGTATTCACTTAAATTCCCTAAACTCACTTTCCTAAACCAGTTGTGTGACACCTCATACCTATTTGCTTTCAGATTAAAATTTTATACATTATTCCCAATGTAAAGTTAAACTGTCTAATTAACTTTTGAAAATTAAAATCCAGGCTGTTACATTTGATTTTTACTGTAGTTAAAGGGTTGGCATTT
>NW_012150113.1:6478-7789 GCF_000956105.1 Propithecus coquereli | reverse complement strand
GGCAGGCAGTAAATGTGCTTGCATAATCTCGTTATTAGCTGCTGACATGTTCTAATAACTACCAAGCTTCAAAACTGACGACTTGTTTATGGTTTCTGACATTAAAGCATGTAGGGTCTTTAATAGTAAAACAAGTACAGTGTTCTTCGAACTTTAACCTTTCAAGGTTTGAACAGTTCCCTGATTTGATCCAAGACCACTATATTAAAAAAAATCTGAAAAAAAATACCATGTGCAATAATTTTCAACATGATGGATTTTGTAGCAAGACCTATGGTTTTAAGACGTGACATGTATTCTGTGGTTTTCTTTGTTTTTCTCTCCTCTCCTCTTCTTTCCTTTGTACTCAAGTAATTCCAGGAAAGGTGCTTTTGACATTAGTCTACAGTGACTCAAACTTTCTAAAGTTTATTACAAATTCAATGACAATTCTACAATCGCATTGTGGGTATCTTATTTATGCATTTCAGCTAAAGAATTACACAAAGTAAGTATTTCCACCCTGTATGGCAGCAAAAACTTGACAAAGCACTGTTTAAATCGGGTTTGATAGAAAAAAAAAGCTATAAACACATTAGAACAATTTTAAACAAACTATTCCAAAATGTACGAAAGCCATATAAGTGCTAAAGTTATAGCACTGCACACCATATTCTGCAGCTAAAAGCCTATGAGTCTTTCCATTAAAAATCCTATTTTCAGTTCTTTATAGCACTTGTATAAAAATTCCATCTGAACCAAGATTAAGGATATAAGGCCTCAGTGAAAGAACAAGATATTGTGATTTGTTTAAAGCTTTCAAATTTTTTTACAACTATTCAGTTAATATAAACCAGTAGTCTACAGATTAGATTCACTTTGGTTTTGTCTTTTTATTTGTGAAAGTATAAAAAAGTTATGTTTTGTGATGTAAATTGACGAGACCCTAAATAATGATAAAGTATCTTATTCCTGCCGTATCATTAATATCTTTTACTTTTTACTCCAAATCACTAGTTATGAATTAGTTTGTTGGTGATTAAACGTAGACATTACTTTTTAAAATATCTTCCCTAGCAACTCAGGATACTTAACTGCATATACATTTCGGTAAATGGATAATGAGTAATGCATGCAGTAGAGGTATTTTCCTACTTTTTCCCCAAATAATAAAAATCTCTAATCACTCGTGTTCAACGGGCACCAAATGGCAAAGCTCTTAAAATCCTGTTGGTTATGACCGCACATAGATTTTTAATTTATCTGTATAAAGGAATTGGAAATTGAAAGACTTTGGATAACATCTATGTTTGAGATGTTAACCCTGGTGGG
>NW_012150113.1:6071-6428 GCF_000956105.1 Propithecus coquereli | reverse complement strand
CCTGCCGTATCATTAATATCTTTTACTTTTTACTCCAAATCACTAGTTATGAATTAGTTTGTTAGTGATTAAACGTAGACATTACTTTTTAAAATATCTTCCCTAGCAACTCAGGATACTTACTGCATATACATTTCGGTAAATGGATAATGAGTAATGCATGCAGTAGAGGTATTTTCCTACTTTTTCCCCAAATAATAATCTCTAATCACTCGTGTTCAACGGGCACCAAATGGCAAAGCTCTTAAAATCCTGTTGGTTGTGACCGCACATAGATTTTTAATTTATCTGTATAAAGGAATTGGAAATTGAAAGACTTTGGATAACATCTATGTTTGAGATGTTAACCCTGGTGGG
>NW_012150113.1:3415-4569 GCF_000956105.1 Propithecus coquereli | reverse complement strand
TTTTATGGCTGAGTAGTAAGTACTCCATGGCATACATATATAGAGAGCACATTTTTTTTTTTTTAACCACAGATTGGGTTTGTTCTTTTTCTACTTCCTTGAAGTGTAATACTAGGTTGTTAATTTGTGATCCTTCTGTTGTTGTTATTGTTTTTGTTTTTGTTTTTGATGTTGGCATTAAGTGCTATGATCTTTCCTTCAGCATTGCTTTTGCTGTATCCCAGAGATTTTGGTAGCTTGTGTTGTCATGGTCATTCAACTCAAAGAATTTTTTGATTTCTATCTTGATTTCATCATTGACCCAAAGATTCTTTGGCAGCAGGTTGTTTAATTTCCACATATTGGTATAGTTTTGAGAGTTCCTCTTGGAATTAATTTCTAGTTTTATTCCACTGTGATCTGAGAAGATAGATGGTATGATTTCGGTTTTTTAAAATTTAGTGAGATTTGTTTTGTGGCCTAACATATAGTATATATTGGAAAATGTTCCATGTGCTGATGAGAAGAATGTATATTCTGCAGTTTGGGGGTAGACTGTTCTGTAAATATCTGTTTGTTATAGAGTCACATTTGTTATAGAGTCACATTTAAGTCCAGTGTTTCTTTGTTGATTTTCTGCTTCAGTGATCTGTCTAGTTCTGTCAGTGGAGTGTTGAAGTCCCCCACTATTATTATGTTGCTATTTATTTCATTTCCTAGGTCCAGTAATATTTGTTTTATGAATCTAGGGAGCTCCAGTGCTAGGTGCATATGTACTTAGAATTGTTATACCTTCTTGGTTAATCGATCCCTTTATCATTATATAAAGAGCATCTTTTTATTTTTTACTGTTGTCGATTTAAAGTTTGATATGAGAATAGCTACTCTCACTCACTTTTGGTTTCCATTTGCATGGAATATTTTTTTCCACCCCTTTACCTTGAATCTATGAGATTTTTTTATGATCAAATGGGTTTCTTGGAGACAGCAGATACATTTGGGTTTCATAGTTTTTTTTTTTTAATCCATTCTGTCAATCTATATCTTTTAAGTGGGGCATGAATACAGTTTACATTCAATGTGAATATTGACAAGTGAGACACTGTTCCAGTCTTCACGTTGATTTTTACCCAGTTGCTTTGTATTCTCCCTTGTGTTACTGTTTTATAAGAGCT
>NW_012150113.1:1416-1919 GCF_000956105.1 Propithecus coquereli | reverse complement strand
GTACCAGAAACATTCTTTTGCATAGTGGATATTTTTAGAAAGCTGGATTTTCCACAAGCTGTTGTTAAACAGTCACTGTGTCAATAAGAATCTTCATGATTCATATTAAAATAATAAAACACACAGCCTTGGCTCACATGTACCCAACAGGGCTATTGTCTTGTGTTCTTATACAAAGCACCACTGAACACAACTCTCTTTGAACTCTGTTTTGTTTCCAAACTAGCAAATATTTTTCAACAGAAGATGTTAGTCAATAGCATAGACTAATGAGAGTCTATGCTAAAAATAGCCAAATCAATATAAACAAAATTTATTCAGTAGCAGAAAATTACTTCCGTACAATTATCTTGTACACTGTGTTTTAACATTAACAGGAAATTTTACAATAATAAACACCTGTTGACTGATTTCTAACTCTGTCAGTGAAAGCAGATGCTGCTGATTTACAGTTCTATTCTTTTGTAGTTTTCCTTAATTATGACTGTTTAAAGGCATGGTCT
>NW_012150113.1:0-353 GCF_000956105.1 Propithecus coquereli | reverse complement strand
TACAACTTTCCCCTTAACTCATCACAGTGTGCTCTTCATATAAAATGCAAAGACATTATAACAGTAGGGTTTCACTTATCTTTTGTCATTTGTGCTATTGTCACATATATTACTCCAAATGCATTATCATCTCAATAAGGTGGCGTTACTTTGTTTAAACATTTATGTTTCTTTTGTAAAAGTAAGAGAATAAAAAATTTTATATTTGCCCATATTTATAATTTCTGGTACTTTTCATTCTTTTCTGGAGTTATTAGCTAATGTCAGTTATAAGTTTCCTTTACCCAGAAGAATGTTAGTATTTCTTGTAGAGCTGATCTAACTACAAACAATTTCTCTCAGTTTTTATTTAT
>NW_012150112.1:11126-11456 GCF_000956105.1 Propithecus coquereli | reverse complement strand
TGTACGAAAGCAATCCATGTAACCAAAACATTTGTACTCCTGTAATACTCTGACACTAAAAAAAGAATTTTTTAAAAGTACTACAACATATTATTATCTGTCTCCATAAAGCTCATGATAGGAATGAAATGCCTGAGGCAAAACATGTCTTCTTTGCTTTCAGAAAGTGAAACATCAAAAAGACAATATTTGCATATAAATATATGAAAATGTTCATAAATAAAATCTTTATGTCTTGAGATAGAATGAAAAGGCATTCTTAAAAATTTCTTTCAGAAGCCATTTTCTAAAGTCACGATATAGGAACTACAGGCATAAAATAGTTGACAG
>NW_012150112.1:7245-8786 GCF_000956105.1 Propithecus coquereli | reverse complement strand
ATCTTATTTTTAGAAGCTGTATCATTTTGTTTGCCTTGAAATTTTTTTTCTATCAATGCTAAGTGTTTGAAGGAGAGATGTGTCCAATTGTAAATCTATATGAACCTGTATTGTGAATCATCTTAACTATATGTCTCCAGATAATATTTTAATATTCATACCACTTCCTAAAATCTATAAAGATTAGATGGAGTGACTTTTATGGAATTATCTTTTTCCCCCTCATGAATGTGTTTCTTGGGGTTCTCGTTCATACTTCATTTTATATTGTTACCCAACACCCCCAAAACAATATCAGACTTGATGTCTTGAACATTTTTAATGAATTCGTTGTTTGGTATAAAAGTTTTTACTCTGTTTTCATTGATCTTGCCTAATTAATATCTAAAGCCATATGTTTGCATGTTCTTTAAATATTCTCTACCTTTGTAAGTGTTCGCAAAGAGGAAAGTGAAAACTTCCAGGAGGTTATAGTTTCCAGAGAGGTAAGAATCTGTGTATCTCTATAGGACATTTTCCTAATTATTTCTGCAGTGAGGATTTCTGCTTTGGTTTTCTTCCCCTAATTTATTTGCTCTCTCTTTCAAATTTCTCATTTATTTTTTTCAAGACACTCAGCTAAGGTAATTTCTTCAAATGAAAGCTAAGTTGAATCAAATATATTTTAGCTTTGACTTAAAGAGCTAAAAGAAGTAGAGAGATACCAAACACAAGTTTATGTGTATGAGAACAAAAGGCATTCGATGTTTTAAGAGTGTGTAGCTAATTTTGAGTGTTCAGTGTATATTGCCTTTCATGAATTATTTGAAGCATTTATTTTTAAGTTACATATCAATCTCACAAAACCTGTGATGATGATATCTTTAAAGTGTGCAAGAGGCACAGAATGGCAGATCATGATGCATAATTGTGCCTAAATACATGCATTTATTAAAAATAGGTAAATAATATATACAGTCACACCAGTTTATTTTTCAGGATTCTGAGTAATTTGATCTTTGAGTCAGATGTCACATTTGACAACTGGCTTCTCCCTCATAAAGAGCAGCAGAAATAGGTACATGGCTGAGACTGTCGCCCACAGGGCAATACGTTGTTCCCTTTTGCTGAGGTCTAATGTTTTTCTGCAGTAAAATTTTCAGTGTTTATCACCTGTTTTTTTTTTTTTTCTTTTCTTTTCAAAGACAAGCATCTTCTCCAATGATTGTGCTTCTCTCAAAATAAAACCATTTTGGATCAGGAGTATGCCAATAACCGATTATAACAGATCAAATATAACCTTAAGGAAAGAGATGGCCTTGATGATACTTTTACTTTTATTTTTTATTTACTTAAGAAGAGTAATTAATCATTTCCCATTATTTTTTCTGTTGTCTAATCTCCATGTCCCAATTTTATGTAATTTACTTCCATGTTTGTTTTTTTTTTTTTTTTTGAGACAGAGTCTGGCTCTGTTGCCCGCGCTAGAGTGCCTGGCGTCAGCCTAGCTCACAGCAACCTCAAACTCCTGGGCTCAAACGATCGTCCTGCCTCAGCCTCCC
>NW_012150112.1:5016-5325 GCF_000956105.1 Propithecus coquereli | reverse complement strand
TTTTAATCAATTGCTCACAATAGGAGAAATACATAAAACAAGTTTGTTATCTATTTTAATGTCAGGTGCTTTCCATATTGAGAATGTTTTAATATATAGGAGGAGGAAAATATTGGGATAATTTTATAAACTGAAAAATGCATGAGCAATTAGGTAGCTACAATACTATAATTTTTGAGAAACAGAGCAATGCTACACCGTACACAGAAGCATCTTGTTTACTCTTGTCCAATGTCAGGGGAAGGTCATTCACAGTTGTAACTGTCAAGGTCTCAGTGGTAGCTGTGATATCTTACCAAATGTTTCAGA
>NW_012150112.1:3212-3576 GCF_000956105.1 Propithecus coquereli | reverse complement strand
AAAGCCTCCCAGTGTTTCCCAGCCCCAGACACTCCCGTACTTATATTTCCGACTTAAAGTGCTCCTACTGCATTTGAGCCTGCTGCACCCAGCCTCGTTAGGGGTGGAGAGGAGAATACTTGTCTACCCTTCCCTCTCCTTGGACATTTTGCATATTTCAAAATCATTAAATTATATATTCTAATCTCTAATATGCACATCGATTAAACTCAATTATTTTCCCATAAATTTTATTTCCTAACTCCTAAAATCTATTTTAATAAGCAATTACTGTTTAATATTTATGTTGAAATATAATTTGTGAGCCATAACATTTCTTTTTTAATCAATTGCTCACAATAGGAGAAATACATAAAACAAGTTT
>NW_012150112.1:0-334 GCF_000956105.1 Propithecus coquereli | reverse complement strand
TTAAATTACATTTGACATCCTAGTCTTGAATGATCATATCTCAAATGTTAATTTTTTAAATATCACTTTGGTGGTATTATGGAGGATTAAATAGACACAGTTGGAATGTAGTGATTAGATAGCAGGCAATTTCTATTATACAAAAGAGAAACACTATAACTCTGAAAGGAGGCATTGACGATGAGGGTGACAAAGAAAGGAGATATGTGTGGAAAAGAAAGCAGAATGGCCAAATTTGCTCTAGCATGAGGAAAACATGACATATATAATAACTTTCTAATATTTGGCTTGAGAGACTAGATAAATTCCTGTGCTGCAGAAATTTAAAATAAGT
>NW_012150111.1:20021-20501 GCF_000956105.1 Propithecus coquereli | reverse complement strand
GGGATTAGATAAATGTCTCATTGTGGTTCTGATCTACGCTTCGCTGATGATTAGTGATGTTGAGCATTTCTTCATATGCTTATTGGCCATGTGTATATCTTCTTTTGAGAAAAGTCTATTCAGATCTTTTGCCCATTTTTAAATTGCATTATTTGTTGTTTTGCTGTCAAGTTTTTGAGTTCCTTGTATATTGTGGATGTTAGTTCCTTGTCTAATGAATAGTTTGCAAATATTTTCTCCCATTCTATAGCTTGTTTCCTCACTCTTTTGTTTCCTTTGCTGTGCAAAAGCCATTTAGTTTGATATAGTCCTATTAGTCTATTTTTGTTTTTGTTGCCTGTGATTCTGAAGTCTTAATAACATATTTGCCCAGACCAATGTTCCGAAGTGTTTCCCCTATGTTTTCTTCGAGGAGTTTTATAATTTGGGGTCTTACATTTAAGTCTTTAATCCATGTTGAATTGATTTTTGTATGTGGTG
>NW_012150111.1:16682-17731 GCF_000956105.1 Propithecus coquereli | reverse complement strand
AAACTAAATGGAAAAAAGTTGTATGTTAATAGTTTAGAAGAATATTGTCAAAATGTTCAATCTACAGATTTAATGCAATCCCTACCAAAATTCCCATGTCATTCTTCACAGAAATAAAAGTAAAAAACTAAATTCATATGGAACCACAAATGACCCTAAATAGTCAAAGCCATCTTTAGTAAAAAGAACAAAGCCAGAAGCATCACACTACTTGATTTCAAAATCTAGTACAAAGCTACAGTAATCAAAATGACATGGTACAAGAATAAAAACCAACACAGAGACCAATGGAACAGAAGAGAAAGCCAAGAAATGAATTCATGCATTTACACTCAGTTGATTTTCAGCAAAGATTTTAAGAATGTGCAATAGGAAAGGACACTCTCTTTAATAAATGCTGCTGGGAAAACTGGATATCCATAGGCAGAAGAACAAAATTAGATATTTATATCACACCGTATGCAAGACTAAACTCAAAGTGGATTAAAGATTTAACTCTAAAATCTGAAATTGTAAAGCTGCTAGAAGAAAACATAGAGGAAATCTCCATGACTTTGGTCTTGACAATGATTTTTTGGATATAACCCCACAGCACAGGCAACAGGTGTTTGTTTTTCCATTCTTAAGATATGTCAGTTAGGATAATGGTCTCCAATTCCATCCAAATTGCTGCAAAAGGCATTAATTCATCCATTTTAGGGCTCAGTAGTACTTCATGGTATACATATACCATATTTTGTTAATCCACTCTTTTTTTTTGTTTTGTTAATCCACTCTTGATGGGCACTTGGGTTGATTCCACATCTTTGCAATTGTAAATTGCCCTGCAATAAACATTCGAGTGCAGATGTCTTTTTGATTAAATGGCTTCTTTTCCTTTGAGTAGATACCCAGTAGTGGGATTGCTGGATCAAGTGGTAGGCCTACTTTCAATTCTTTGAGGAATCTCTATACTGTTTTCCATAGAGTTTGTACCAGTTTGCAGTCCCACCAACATTGTATAAAGTGTTCCTTTCTCTCTGTATCCATGCCAGCATCTACCGTTTTTG
>NW_012150111.1:15390-15705 GCF_000956105.1 Propithecus coquereli | reverse complement strand
TCCAAATTTGAAAGGAAAATGTTAAATTGTCTATTTTTAGACAACATGATCTTATACATAGAAAACCCAAATATTTCAACAAAATCTGTTAGAAATAATAAATGAATTCAGCAAAGATGTAAGATACAAATCAACATATAAAAATCAGTAGCATTTGTATACACTAACAACAAACTATCAGAAAAAGAAAACAATCTCATTTACAATGATTACAAATAAAATAAAATAAAATACTTAGGAATAAATTTAACCAAGGTGGTTAAAGATCTCTATACTTAAAGCTATAAAACATTGATGAAAGAAACTGAAGAACAC
>NW_012150111.1:13004-14081 GCF_000956105.1 Propithecus coquereli | reverse complement strand
CACTCAATAAGAATCTCTGGGGATGGCATCCAGAAATCTGTAGCATAACAAGCTTATCGGTGATTCTTTTGTACACCACAGTGCAGTTAGATAAATAAAAATCAATTCTGTCTCCAGAGATGAAGGGATATTGTAAACAAAATATTCATTTTCCAATGGATACTTGGTATAAGATTTCAAAAGAGTCAAAGATTTTTTATTTAGTTTTTTAGAAAGTTTTTCGAAAAACCTATTAATATTTGACTATTTTCACATCCTTTCATTCTCATGCCAACCTACAATGCATGAACAATCTAAGTGAGAGTTTTCTATCTGTATATGTTTCAGCGTCATTTAGGATTTAAGTCTAATTCCACTGTACGTTTTGACTCAA
This sequence comes from Propithecus coquereli, assembly GCF_000956105.1. Classification (NCBI taxonomy): domain Eukaryota; kingdom Metazoa; phylum Chordata; class Mammalia; order Primates; family Indriidae; genus Propithecus; species Propithecus coquereli. The sequence goes on along the minus strand of NW_012150111.1, from coordinate 13,708 downwards.
AGTTAATCACTTGACTTAATTTCATACTTTCTTTGTTTAGTAAAAAGCCATTGATGGTTATTCATCACTTGGAGGATTGTCAATACTGCCAAGGTAATTTTAGCTCCTGAGATTTTATTATATTTCCAGTACGAAGTAGAAAAAGTGCTCTATTAAGAATAGTGAGAACAGTAAAAAAAGGACAACTGCCAGAGTACCATCATTTTACTAAAGTGCTGAAAGACTACAATGATTGTTAATGAAAATATTTTTATTACATGTTCTTTGGAATTTGGCATCTCTGTTCTTCCCACAAAAAGATAAAGGAGGTGAGTGGGAAAAGTTGCTTAAAGAAGAAGTTGTTTTAACCAATGAGCCAATGAGTTACATGAAATTATAAAACTAGTGTCTTCACTGATATGATTATCCCTTGATGTCTCCATGGACAGACCGCCCCTCATTGCTTCCCAATGAGGGACAAAGTGGCAATAGGCCAATGAACTATTTACACCCAAGTTATAGATACAAACAAATGAAAGACAGTAGCTTTATTTTGCTATGTTATATTGAAGATATCTTGATCCTTAAAACTAACTGTCATTTTGTTTTTCCCCCAAAGCACTAAAAAAAGTATTTGCCCAAAATGAAGAAATACAAGAAATGGCTCAGAATAATTTCATCATGCTGAATCTCATGGTACATGAACTCTACAATGGTTTCTTAAT
>NW_012150111.1:0-674 GCF_000956105.1 Propithecus coquereli | reverse complement strand
ATATACTTGTTGAAGAGCTGAATATTATTATTTGATAGGGCTTCCCTACTAAACTTGAAAGAGCTGCCCCACTGCAGAAGTATGAGAGGATTTCAGTGGGGGGGATGAGGTTATGGAAAATGCATTAAGCTTGTACAAAAGCAGAAACAAAAGAAAAGCAAGATTCAGCTACTGGAATAAAAATCCATTTCACAAATTTAGTAAATGTTTTGAGCCCTCTAAAATTTGACATTTTGACTTTTTGAAGTAATGAGTAGGAAAATTTATTTAAAATGAATATTTCCCAAAAAGGGAAGCAGTTTCAACCTTACACTCTCTCATCCCACGTGGCTGGAAAATCAGATTTAGGAAGGAAGATAATTTGATTCATCAGAGTTTCTCTGATTACAAAAGTAATCAGAGTGAGAGAAGAATACAATTTCCAAGGGGATTTGTACATTTCCAGATGGTCTAGGAGGAAGGTCCAGAGAAATGCAATATTTGTGTCTTTAAGTCCTTCAAGAATGGCCTCAGATGGCTGGTACTAGGACCAAAAATCTCAGCAACCACCGGGAGAAGGCAGTGTGATAAAACATGGCGGAAGGTAGAATAATAGAGAAAGTCAAAGGTGGGTATCTGGGAGAGATTGGGGAAAATATTAGGGAGAAACAGACACATACGCATAAACACATTCA
>NW_012150110.1:22835-23255 GCF_000956105.1 Propithecus coquereli | reverse complement strand
AAAAGGCCAATTTTTTCAATTTTTGTTTCTTTCTGTTTTGACTTTAATTTTAACTTAAGCAGTTATTTACAGATTCATCTCCATTACCTTGTGTTTATATTTTTAATTCCTCCATCTTTTTTTCACACTAACTGATATATATACGTGACATCTTCAGTTTTCTACAGTTAGGAAGTGTCTATAATCAAATAAGTAAAAAAAGTCTCCTCATTATAAATAGAATACGCAGCCTATGAAACCCAAGATAACTTTTTCCCCTCCTGCATGAAAAATGTTTTGCTTTATATTCTCTCTTTAATGCAGACCAATATTGCATTTCTTATAATACATTTGTTAAACAAAGTATAAAAAACAAGACCCAGCCTCAGTAAAATGAACTCCCTACTTACTTGTAGTTTATGATCATAATTTGAATATATG
>NW_012150110.1:11214-11475 GCF_000956105.1 Propithecus coquereli | reverse complement strand
CATCTATTTATCTATGAGTTTAACCTCTTTCTAAGATGAAATTTATCAAGTAAAAACCTATTCATTTATAGAAATCATTCATTAATGTTACATGTTATAAAATGATGACATTGCCCTAAGTGAATTAATTCACCATAATACAACCAGTCTGGTGTTTCAAAAACTGTATAGTTCTCCTGAGTGCACTAACTTGTTTTAATTCAATAAGAAATATCTGGTAAATAAAAATGCAAATGCACAATATATATGATTTATATAAAA
>NW_012150110.1:4912-5696 GCF_000956105.1 Propithecus coquereli | reverse complement strand
AATGTATAAATATAAAATAGAGTGAACATGTTTGGCATAAAAAAGTATATATCACATAGGTTTTTAAACTAAAAGTAAGATAAATAAATGCAGAAATATTCATTATTCTACAGCAAAGTGAAAGATTATAATAGACTAATTATTCCTTGCTATCTTTGTTAGTCTCGATATTCATTCTTATCCATATAAATGAATTCATTACTGCTGTGAAATATATAATGCATTAAAATACATAATTATACAACTTATCTGTATTTCTATTTGTAATGCAACTTGTAGCCCAATTTTAATTGCTTAGAAAACTTTGGCTAAAAAGAAAACTGTTCCAAGAAGCTCTTTTATTGCAAGTCACTGATAACATGACTCCCAGTATAAATATTAGCCATTCAGTGACAAGCAAAACAGAGAAATGTTCAACCAGATCACAGTTCTCAGCCAGTGTCTAACAGTCTCTGCAAAAGCTTTTAAGAATGGATGTTTATTCATTTGAGAACATATTCAGAGGCTGATTATTTGAGAAAGAATATTTGGATATTAGAATGCATGGATTACTTTTTATGCAGTTATTTTTCATGAATAAGTTACTCACGTGTTTTTAGTATTCTAATTTCAAAGTTATAATTGAGTTTAGAGCTCTTTTTACCTTAAGTGTAAACCTGAAAATCCTTGCAAATTTAAATAATTATCATTAAAAAAATTCTTCAAAGACACCATGGTTACATTCTACTGGGTTTTATATTCATTTTATAATTTGAGCAAATAATTTGAAAATAACCAAAAATTA
>NW_012150110.1:2066-2337 GCF_000956105.1 Propithecus coquereli | reverse complement strand
AATGAAAAGCTTGGAATTTATTATTATAAGTTCTCAAAAACCAAATTGACACTTCCAAAAATAAAATTTGGTTGTTCTGAGAACACAAAAAATCAAAAGTCTCTCTTAAATACTCCCAAGAAGTGAATTAGCATTCTCCACACAGAATTCAGAGGTCCTTAGGGATGTTTCTTGCAGTGTAGTTCACAATTGCAAAGATATGGAATCAACCCAAGTGCCCATCAATTTGTGCATGAATTAATAAAATGTGTTATATGTATACCATGGAGTA
>NW_012150110.1:0-416 GCF_000956105.1 Propithecus coquereli | reverse complement strand
TCTTATTGTATTTGTCATAAACAGAATTTATCTGGAAAATTGAAGACAATTATAATTTTTAAAATGCATCTACCATATTTGGGGCACCGTTATGCACCAGACACTGTTATAGGTCCTTTGTATACATTTACTCTAATCTTTTTAATAAAAAATTTAAGTAGGTATCCACAGCCCCATTTTAAACATCATGGGCTAGGGAGCAAAGTGATTATCGATTTATTTATTCATGTATCTAACCAGTTTTTATTAAAGTTCTATTTTTTTGATAGACAAGGGATTTAATAAAAAAACAACAACAGATTTTTGCCTTCATGGGGTTCCCATTTTTGATTTTGTTGAGAGACAGAACTAGAAACAACTCGGTGTTAAGTAAATAAAATAAATCACAATAAAGGATGTAGGGGAAATAAAACGGA
>NW_012150109.1:8224-8527 GCF_000956105.1 Propithecus coquereli | reverse complement strand
AGTATAATTTTACCCCATTATGGCTATGTAAAACAGGTATTATTTTTCTGGGTTGTGAGAATGTAAATTAGCATGATATTTTAGGGTAAAATGTATCTTATAAAAATAATTGCACAAATGTATATGCACAAAGATGCATACTCCATGCTGAATTTTCTTTTATCTACCATATTTTTTAATCTCGTTTATCTATCTCCTTGTCCTTCACTCTAAGTTACATGAAATCAGGGACGCATGCCACATATTAGGAGCTCACAAAATATTTGTTGGAATGAATAAGTGACGTTAATTGCAAGTACTTTT
>NW_012150109.1:7803-8174 GCF_000956105.1 Propithecus coquereli | reverse complement strand
TCCTCAATATGCCTTCCTTTCCCATTCACTTCTTCAAATGCCTAGTACCCTGATTATAGCCTGTTACTTGCATTGATTTGGTATCTAGAAGTGGGTATTAGTCTATGGATCAAAAAGCTTATCATACTTCCAACGTGTTCTCCAAAGGGCCAAAACTAAGGGTGAACAGCATTCAGATGAGCTTCCTCCAGCTGTATCATCTACACACCCTCCATCAAACCTTTTGCTATAAACTAAATCCCCAGACATTTCCAGCGTTCCAACTTTTACCGGCTTGTAAACAACACACTCAGCTAAGCGTCCTCCATCTGTATTTTCCACAAATCCTTGATACACAAACTTTTTGTTCTAAACTAATTCACCATATATTT
>NW_012150109.1:7302-7753 GCF_000956105.1 Propithecus coquereli | reverse complement strand
TCTAAGTTACATGAAATCAGGGACGCATGCCACATATTAGGAGCTCACAAAATATTTGTTGGAATGAATAAGTGACGTTAATTGCAAGTACTTTTGTAATAGCAAGCAAAGTGGCCACCACTAAGCATGGCAAAGTAAGCTAGACCATATGTAGCGGAAGACTGTGTTCTTAATGTTAACTGACTTTAAGAAAAATTCCATGAGACACTGTTGAGCAAAAGAAACAAATTGCAAAAGTAGTACTATGACATGTTCTAATTGATAACAGGTAAAAATGTGCAAAAATATATGTTCACATATAGAGAAATAGGCATAAAGAAACGGATGATTACACGTTCACCAAATTGTTAATAAAGGTGGTTAACCTCTAGAGAGTAAGGCTTTCAATTTGTTTTGTCCACTTCTATGAATTATCTTCACAGAAGCACATACTTTTATGAATAACAAAATT
>NW_012150109.1:6420-7252 GCF_000956105.1 Propithecus coquereli | reverse complement strand
TCAGCTAAGCGTCCTCCATCTGTATTTTCCACAAATCCTTGATACACAAACTTTTTGTTCTAAACTAATTCACCATATATTTCTAGCATTCCAATAAGTCCAATATCTTGCTTTCCAGAATCAAACCTTAATCAATGCAAAATCCACCTCCAGTAGTGACTGCCTGAAAATCAAAATAATATGGAACAAGAACACTGACTTTGATCTTACAACAATTAACATGGTAATTTTATGTTTACATGTCTGCCTCCCACATTGGACCATGAACTTCTTAAGAGACAGGCCTATTTCTTATTTTAACAACAATAATTACGACGACAATAATAACAGCAGCTAATATTTATGGAGAATTCATTCTCTGCCATGCTCTGCTCTAAGTGCCTTTACATGAATTATTTTCTTTCATCCTCTTTACCATCCAATGAGGTAGATACTATCACTAATCCTTTTTATTGAGGCACAGAGAAATTTTCTAACTTGGCCAAAGTCACAAAGCTCGTAGGTAGCGGAAATAGGATTCAGACTCAGAAGGCCCGACTTCAAAATCCTTGTTCTTGGAAAGACCTCAATACTGGCTCTATATGTATCAGATTCACAAATTGTGCATTGCAAAAGCACTCTCTAGACAAGCCCAAATTGAAGGACATTCGACAAAATCCCAGAAGATTGCCCCTCAAAACTGTTAAGTTCATCCGAAAGAAGGAACATCAGAGAAACTAAGTCTAAAGAGCGTAAAGGATACCATTACATGGTATCCTGCATAGGATCTTGGGACAGAAAAAGGACATTAGGTAAAAATGAAGGAAATTCAAATAAAGTATGGATTTCAGGT
>NW_012150109.1:0-742 GCF_000956105.1 Propithecus coquereli | reverse complement strand
TCTGTCTCATTCTCTGTCTCCCAAATATCCATAAAAATTCTGGCATCTGTGATAAAAATACACTTATTTTAAAAACCAAGTTATTTTCTATTATATAGGGTGTCCCAAAAGCCTCCATACAGAGGCAATTTTGTAAAATTGTGTAATGTATATTTTGTAAATAAAGGTACATTTAGCTATAATTTCCCATTTTCCCTATGTAGGACTTTTGGGACATCCTGTATTTACGAGGTTAAATGCTCAAGTTCACTGTCAAAGAATCCTGGGAGAGAGTTAGTTTCTAAGTTGTATGACCTATCTATTAAAAATTATTAATTCATCAGATTAAAGAGAAATGCCACTCTGGATCAATACTTTTATGATTTCTGCTCTACAGAATTGTATCAGATATATCAGCTTAAAGAGCGTCTAAGAAGTACATTTTCAGGACATAGATTCTCAAAATACCAAATGCACAAGGTTGAATCCAGCTAAAGGAATTTTTGATTATCCAAAGAAATTGACAGTCCCCAGAGAAAGGCAAACCAATGGTTTATTTAGTCTTTACCAAACTTTTCCCTAGTGTCTGTATCAGTTCATTCTCCCATGGAAGGACGTAGCAGAGAGAAAATCAAATAAACACACATTCTCAACTCTAAATTAGGACTAATCAATGGTTTATTTAGTCTTTAACAAACTTTTCCCTAGTGTCTGTGAGTATCAGTTCATTCTCCCATGGAAGGACGTAGCAGAGAGAAAATCA
>NW_012150108.1:1637712-1638131 GCF_000956105.1 Propithecus coquereli | reverse complement strand
TTATTTGTTTTTTTTTATTTCAGCATATTATGGGGGTACAGATGTTTAGGTTACATATGTTGCCCTTGCCTCCACCCTCCCCCCCGAGTCCATATTTATTTGTTTTTTAAAACAAATCTGACAATCTCTTTTTTTGCTATGGTGAAAAGCGCATAATATAAAATTTACCATTTTAACCATATTAAGTGTGCAGTACAGTAATGTTAACTATAAGCATATTGTTGTGCAACTTATCTCTAGTACTTACTCGTCTTGCAAAACTGGAACTCTATACCTATTGAACAACTTCTCTTTTCCACCTTCTTCCAGCCCCCAGTAACTACCATTCTACTTTCTAAAAGTTTGGTTACTTTAGATAACTCATAAAATGGAATCATGCAGTATTTGTCATGACACTCTCTGTCCTTTAATTGGTGGGT
>NW_012150108.1:1632291-1632674 GCF_000956105.1 Propithecus coquereli | reverse complement strand
CAGATGTTTAGGTTACATATGTTGCCCTTGCCTCCACCCTCCCCCCCGAGTCCATATTTATTTGTTTTTTAAAACAAATCCGACAATCTCTTTTTTTGCTATGGTGAAAAGCGCGTGATATAAAATTTACCATTTTAACCATACTAAGTGTGCAGTACAGTAATGTTAACTATAAGCATATTGTTGTGCAACTTATCTCTAGTACTTATTCATCTTGCAAAACTGGAACTCTGTACCTATTGAACAACTTCTCTTTTCCACTTTCTTCCAGCCCCCAGTAACTACCACTCTACTTTCTAAAAGTTTGGTTACTTTAGATAACTCATAAAATGGAATCATGCAGTATTTGTCATGACACTCTCTGTCCTTTAATTGGTGGGTAT
>NW_012150108.1:1630744-1632241 GCF_000956105.1 Propithecus coquereli | reverse complement strand
CTGAATTCAATTTGCTAGAACTCTACAGAGAATTTTTCATCTATATTCATAAGGGATATTGGTCGGTAGTTTTCTTTTTTTTGTTGAGTCCTTTCCTGACTTTGGTATCAAGGTGATATTGGCTTCATAAAATTTATTTAGGATGAATCCTTCCTTGTCAATGTTATGGGATAATTTCTGCAGGATAGGTAGCAGTTTTCTTTGTAGGTCTGGTAAAATTCAGATGTGAAACCATCTGGTCTGGGACTTTTTTGTTTTTTGAAGGTTTTTCATTGCTGCTTCAATTTTGGTACTTGATATTGGTCTGTTCAGGAATTCTATTTCTTCCTGAGTGATCCTAGGGTGGCTATGTATTTCTAAGAATTTATCCATTTCCTCCACATTTTCAAGTTTATGTGCATAGTGACTTTGTAGTATTCAGAGATGATATTTTGTATTTCTGTGGGGATCATTGTAATTTTTCCTTTTTCATTTCTGATTGAGCTTATTAGGATCCTTTCTTTTCTGCTTTTGCCTAATCTAGCAAGATGCCTGTTGATTTTATTTATCTTTTCAAAGAGCCAAATTTTTGTTTCATTGATCTTCTGCATGGTTCTTTTGTTATCAATTTCATTTAGTTATGCTCTGATCTTGGTTATTTCTTTTCTTCTGATGGGTTTGGGACTGGTTTGCTCCTCCTTTTCCATTTCCTTGAGATGATTCATTAGATTGTTGATTTGTGATCTTTCTGTCTTTTGGATGTAGGCATTTATGGCTCTGAATTTTCCTCTCAGGCCTTCTTTAGCTGTATCCCACATGTTTTGATAACTTGTGTCCCCTTTGTCATTCAGTTCAAAGAATATTTTGATTTCATCTTAATTTCCTCCTTTGCCCAATTATTGTTCAGCAATAGGATGTCTAGTTTCCGTGACTTTGTGCAGAGATCAGTGTTTCTCTTGGTGTTTATTTCTAATTTTATTCCACTGTAGTCTGAGAAGCTGCATTGTACAAATTCTATTTTTTTTTAAAATTTGTTGAGACATGTTTTGTGGTCTAGGATATGGTCAATCTTAGAGAATGTTCCATGAGCTAATGAGAAGCATGTATATTCCATGGTTTTTGGATAGAATGTTCTATAAATATCTATTAAGTTCATTTGTTCTAGGGTTCTATTGAAGTCTATTGTTCATTTATTTTCTGTTTGGAGGATCTTTCTTGTTCTTTCAGAGGGGTGTTGACATCCCTGGCTATTTTGGTGTTGCTATTTATCATTTTGTTTAGGTCAAGTGGTATTTGCTTTATGAACCTCAGTGTACCTGTGTTAGGTGTGTAAATATTTAGAATTGTTATGTCTTCTTGTTGAATTGTTCCCTTTACCATTATATAATGGCCATCTTTGCCATTCAATATTTTTGTTGATTTGAAGACTATGTTATCTGATATGAGAACTGCTATGCCAGCTTTCTTTTGGTTTCCATTTGCATGGAATATTGTTTTCCATTCCTTCGCCTGGAGTCT
>NW_012150108.1:1629626-1630694 GCF_000956105.1 Propithecus coquereli | reverse complement strand
ATAGTTCTACTTTCAGTTCTTTGAGGTATCACCACACTACTTTACAGAGTGGTTGTATTAGTTTGCAGCCTCACAAACAGTGTATGAGTGTTCCTGTCTCGCCACATCCACGCCAGCATTTGTTGTTTTGGGACCTTTTGATAAAAGCCATTCTCACTGGAGTTAAGAAATATCTTGCCGTGGTTTTGATTTACATTTTCCCTGATGATTAGAGTTGTCAAGCATTTTATCATATGTTTCTTGGTGATAAGTGTATCTTCTTTGGAAAAGATTCTGTTTATATCCTTTGCCCCCTTTAATGGGGTTGTTTGACTTTTTCTTGCTGATTGACCTCAGTTCTTTATAGATTCTAGTTATCAGCCTTTTATTGGATATATAGCATGTGAATATTTTCTCCCATTTTTTAGGTTGTCTATTTGCTCTAATTATAGTGTCCTTGGCTATGCAGAAGCTTTTTAATTTGATCATATCCCATTTATTTATTTTTGTTTTTGCTGTGATTGCTTTTGGGGGATTTACTTCATAAATTCTTTGCCTAGGCTGATGTTTATAAGAGCTTTTCCAACATTTTATTCTAGAATTCTTATCCTTTCATGCCTTAGGTTTAAGTCTGTTATACACCATGAGTTGATTTTTGTGAGAGGTGAAAGGTGTAGCTCCTGTTTCAGTCTTCTACATGTGGCTATCCAATTTTACCAGCACCATTTAATGAATAGGGATTCTTTTCTCCAGTGTGTGTTTTTCTCCTTTGTCAAAGATTAGATGACAATATGAGGATAGTTTTATATCTGTGTTCTCAGTTCTGATCCATTAGTCTATGTCTCTGTTCTTGTACCAGTCCCATGCTGTTTTGGTTACTATAACTTTGTAGTATAGCTTGCAGTCTGATAAATTGATGCCTCACAATTTGTTGTTTTTGGTTAAGGCTGTTGTGGCTGTGCAGATTCTTCTCTGGTTCCATGCAAAGTGTAGAATTATTTTTTATGGATCTGTGAAAAATGATGTTAGTATTTTAATAGGGCTTGGATTGAATCTGTAGATCACTTTGGGTAGTATAGACATTTTAAC
>NW_012150108.1:1629149-1629576 GCF_000956105.1 Propithecus coquereli | reverse complement strand
AATTTGACTTCTTCCTTTCCAATTTGGATACCCTTTATTTCTTTCTCCTGTCTTGCTCTAGCTAGAACTTCCAGTCCTATGTTGTTGAATAATAGTGGTGAAAGTGGACATTCTTTTCTTGTTCCAGATCTTTCCAGTTTTCCCCCATTCAGTATGATACTAGCTATGGGTCTGTCATATAAGGATTTTATTGTGTTGAGGTATGTCCCTTCTATACCCAGTATTTTGGGAGTTTTTATCACAAAGGGGTGTTGAATTTTATCAAATGCCTTTTCAGGATCAATTGAAATGATCACGTGGTTTTTGTCCTTCATTCTGTTAATGTGATGTATCACCTTTATTGATTTGTATATGTCAAACCATCTTTGCATTCCTTGGATAAATCCCACTTGATCATGATGAATAGTCTTCTTCATGTGTTGTTGAA
>NW_012150108.1:1626846-1627151 GCF_000956105.1 Propithecus coquereli | reverse complement strand
GTATTGAGTCTTTGATTTGGTTGCCAGGTTGACTGTTGTTGGTGTATATGAATGCTACTGATTTGTGTACACTGATTTGGTAACCTGAGACTTTGCTGAATTTATTTGTCAGTTCCAGAAATCTCATGGCAGATTCTTTCGCGTTTTCTAGATATAAGAACATATCACCTCTGAATACTATATATCATCTGACATATCATCTCTGAATATTACATATGTTTTCTGACACATGTCGGCAAAGAGCAATAGTTTGACCTCTTCTGCTCCTATTTGGATACCATTGACTTCCTTCTCTTGTCTGACTG
>NW_012150108.1:1624596-1626796 GCF_000956105.1 Propithecus coquereli | reverse complement strand
TTCCAGGAACTTTTATTTTTTAGTTGCTATTGTGAAAGGAATTGAGTCTTTGATTTGGTTGCCAGGTTGACTGTTGTTGATGTATATGAATGCTATGATTTGTGCACGTGGATTTGGTAACCTGAGACTTTGCTGAATTTATTTGTCAGTTTCAGAAATCTCATGGCAGATTCTTTTGCGTTTTCTAGATATAAGAACGTATCACCTCTGAATACTATATATCATCTGACGTGCCATCTCTGAAGATACATATGTTTTCTGACACATGTCGGCAAAGAGCAATAGTTTGACCTCTTCTGCTCCTATTTGGATACCATTGACTTCCTTCTCTTGTCTGACTGCTCTGGCTAGGACTTCCAGCATTATGGTGAACAGAGTGGTTATAGTGGGCAACCTTTTCTGGTTCCAGTTCTATGTAGGAATGCTTTCAATTTTTCCCTGTTCATCTTTATGTTGGCTGTGAGTTTGTCACATATGACATTTTTAGGCATTTCCTGTCTATGCCTATTTTGGTAAGCGTTCTTATCATACAGCAATACTCAATTTTGTCAAATGCTTTTTCCGCATCTATTGAGAGGATCATACAGTCTTTGTTTTTGCTTCTATTTATGTGGTGAATTACATTTATAGATTTGCGTATGTTGAACCATCCCTGCATCTCTGGGGTGAAGCCCACTTCATCATGATGGATTGTTTTTTTGATGAGTAGCTGAATTCAATTTGCTAGAACTCTACTGAGAATTTTTCATCTATATTCATAAGGGATATTGGTCGGTAGTTTTCTTTTTTTTGTTGAGTCCTTTCCTGACCTTGGTATCAAGGTGATATTGGCTTCATAAAATTTGTTTAGGATGATTCCTTCCTTGTCAATGTTATGGGATAATTTCTACAGGATCGGTAGTTGTTTTCTTTGTAGGTCTGGTAAAATTCAGATGTGAAACCATCTGGTCTGGGACTTTTTTGTTTTTTGAAGGTTTTTCATTGCTGCTTCAATTTTGTACTTGATATTGGTCTGTTCAGGAATTCTATTTCTTCCTGAGTGATCCTAGGGTGGCTATGTGTTTCTAAGAATTTATTCATTTCTTCCACATTTTCAAGTTTATGTGCATAGTGATTTTGTAGTATTCAGAGATGATATTTTATATTTCTGTGGGTATCATTGTAATTTTTCCTTTTTCATTTCTGATTGAGCTTATTAGGATCCTTTCTTTTCTGCTTTTGGCTAATCTAGCAAGATGCCTGTTGATTTTATTTATCTTTTCAAAGAGCCAAATTTTTGTTTCATTGATCTTCTGCATGGTTTTTTTGTTATCAATATCATTTAGTTATGCTGTGGTCTTGGTTATTTCTTTTCTTCTGATGGGTTTGGGACTGGTTTGCTCCTCCTTTTTCATTTCCTTGAGATGATTCATTAGATTGTTGATTTGCGATCTTTCTGTCTTTTGGATGTAGGCATTTATGGCTCTGAATTTTCCTCTCAGGCCTTCTTTAGCTGTATCCCACATGTTTTGATAACTTGTGTCCCCTTTGTCATTCAGTTCAAAGGATATTTTGATTTTCATCTTAATTTCCTCTTTTTCCCAACTATTAGTTCAGCAATAGGATGTTTAGTTTTCATGACTTTGTGCAGAGATCAGTGTTTCTCTTGGTGTTTATTTCTAATTTTATTCCACTGTGGTCTGAGAAGCTGCATTGTACAAATTATATTTTTTTAAAAAATTTGTTGAGACATGTTTTGTGGTCTAGGATATGGTCAATCTTAGAGGATGTTCCATGGGCTAATGAGAAGCATGTATATTCCATGATTTTTGGATAGAATGTTCTATAAATACCTATTAGGTTCATTTGTTCTAGGGTTCTATTGAAGTCTGTTGTTTATTTATTTTCTGTTTGGAGGATCTTTCCTGTTCTTTCAGAGGGATGTTGACATCCCTGGCTATTTTGGTGTTGCTATTTATCATTTTGTTTAGATCAAGTGGGATTTGCTTTATGAACCTCAGTGTACCTGTGTTAGATGTGTAAATATTTAGAGTTGTTATGTCTTCTTGTTGAATTGTTCCCTTTACCATTATATAATGGCCATCTTTGCCTTTCAATATTTTTGTTGATTTGAAGACTATGTTATCTGATATGAGAACTGCTATGCCAGCTTTCTTTTGGTTTCCATTTTCATGGAATATTGTTTTCCATCCCTTCGCCT
>NW_012150108.1:1623882-1624321 GCF_000956105.1 Propithecus coquereli | reverse complement strand
ACAATTTAATATGTCATCTCCACTATGCTTTTGAGCTCTTTCAGTAAGTTTTATATCTCAGATATTGTACTTTTTAGTTCTAATATTTTCATTTTGTTCTTCTTTACATATCAGCGCTGAGTCCTTTTATTTTTTTTTAATGTTAAGTGCGCTTGAAATTGCTTGTTGGAACATTTTTGAATAGTTGATTTAAAGTCTTTATCAGATAATGCCAACGTTTGTGCCACCTCAGTGTTTGTGTCTGTTGATAATCTTTCCTCATGAGAATTGAGATTTTCCTGATTCTTCATTTGCTGAGTAATTTTGGAGTGGGATAACATGTTTTGAGACTTGGAGTCTTTTTTAAATCCTTTGGAGAATGTGGATGTATTTATTTCAGCAAGAAATTGACCTGGTTAAATTCAGACCAAAAGTTCCATCTCATCTTCTATAGGAAGTG
>NW_012150108.1:1621839-1623832 GCF_000956105.1 Propithecus coquereli | reverse complement strand
GATTCTGAATTCCTTCTCAGTGTTGTCTTGAAATTCATTGAGCTTCCTTAGAACCATTATTTTGAATTCTCTGTCTGAAAGTTCACACATCTCCATCACTCTGGGATTGGCCATTGATGCCTTATTTTGTTCATTTGGGGAGGTCATGTTTTCCTAGATATTTGTGATGCTTATGGGTGTTCAGATGTTCCTCAATGTCTATGAATTGAAGAGTTAGGTATTTAATCTTTGCATTCTGGGATTGTTTTTATCTATCCTTCTTGAAAAGGCTTTTCAGATATTCAAAGGGAATGGAGTGCTGTGATGTAAATCTGTATCAGTGCTAAGGGGTCCGCCAGCCCACTAATACCGCAACTCTTGCAGACTCTTGGTGGTACTGCCTTTGCAGACTTGGGTAGGATATGGGAGAATTCCCTGGATTAGAGGGAAAATCTCTCACTCTCTTCCCACACTGTCCCCAAAATAGAAGGAGTCTCACTCACCATGGGTTGCCTGGAGTTGGTAGAGAGGTGATTTGAGCACTCCCTCATGGCCACCACAGCTGGAACTGTACCAGTTTGCATCTGAAGCCAGCAAGTCTTGCCCAAGGCTAGTGGTAACTACTGCCTGGCCACTACTGATGCTTATTCGAGGCCCAATGGCTCTTTAGTCAGCAGGCGGTTCCTCCTGCCAGGACTGGGCCCTTCCGTTCAGGTAATTGGGTTCCCTTCTGGCCCAAGTTGGGTCTAGAAATGCTCTCTTGGAGCTAAGGCCTAGAATAAGGACTTTCGGAATTGGCTTGTTACTTTACTTTACTGTGGCTGAACTGGTACCCAAATTGCAAGACAAAGTCCTCTGGTCCTCTGCACTGTTCCCTTTCCTTTCCCCAAGGTGAATGAGTCTCTCCCCAAGCTACACTGCCTGGAGTTGGGGAAGGGGTGTTGCAGGCCATGACAGCCGGTGTCTCACTGAGTCATATGCACCCCAAGTCCACTGGCTTCCAGCCCAGTGCAGCAGCAGGATTTGCCCAAAGACTGAAGTCTTTGTGGCCTGACTGTCTTTCAGATTTGTCTGGGGCCCCAGGCTGCTTTTGTCAGCTGGTAGTGGAGGTAACCAGAATTCAGGTTCCTACCACTGGGCAGAAGATTCCCCTCTGTTCAGAACTGGTCTAAATGCTCCTTCCATAGGTGATGGCATAATTCTGCCCTGTATTGTGTTCCTCTGTGACAGGGTGGCCCTGAGTTCCAATGCAAAGTCCCACAGTCACTTTGCTCTGCCTCCCCCAAGCACACAGATTCTCCACCTGCCACTGGAGCACTAGTGCAGCACTGCCAGGAGGTGGGAGAGGGGTGGAATAGGCAATGCAAGACTGTCTTTCCTGCCCTCTTTAGTGCTTCTTTCCTTGATATAATTTTAACCAGGTACAGTGATCACTCACTTGATTTTTTGGTTCTTCTGAAGGTGCTTTCTTGCATGAATAATTGTTTAATTTGGTGTTCCTGCAGGGGGATGATCACTAGAGAGTTCTATTTGGCTATCTTGCTCTACTTTCTCTAAATGTGCCCTTTTTTCTGGTTGACTTCGATATTTTTCTTTCTCTTTAATTCACAAAAATGTGATCACAGTTGGTCTGAGCGTGGCATTTCTTTGTGTTTATCCCATTTAAGATTCATTCAGCTTTTTTAATTTGTAGGTTCATGTGGCTTGTTAAATTTAGAAAGTTTTCAGCCTGTATTTTTTGAAATGTATTTTTTAGCACTGAATGCTTTCTGATGTCCTTCTGAGACTCCAATGACAAGAATATTATGCCTTTTGCTATTTGCCCACAGGTCCCTGAGTCTCTGTTCATTTGCTTTAAATCTTCTTTTTTGTGGTTCTCAAGTTGTATAATTTCTACTGATCTATTTTCCATTTCATTCACAATTTAATATGTCATCTCCACTATGCTTTTGAGCTCTTTCAGTAAGTTTTATATCTCAGATATTGTACTTTTTAGTTCTAATATTTTCATTTT
>NW_012150108.1:1620381-1621200 GCF_000956105.1 Propithecus coquereli | reverse complement strand
TTTAGCAATTTAATGCAGTTTCTTTCCTGAGGTTCTCCCATCATCATAATCTCCCCTGCACATTTTATTTCCTTGGGGCTCCCCTTTCAGGTCCTGTAGCCAGAAACATGGGGCCTTAGTTACTCTTTTCTGCTGCTCACTTTTGTGACTGCCCCTGTGTCCTGGATCAAGAGGCAAAAGGACCAGAGGATAAAAAATATGGTAAACTCACGGCTGATTTGGTGGGACTTTAGATTCTGGTCTTCTTTCCAATCCTTCTGCTACTACTTATTTTTCAGAGCTCTCTAGTAGCTGCTCAATATATACTGTTTCATTCACTGTTGCATTCAGTGGTAGAGACAGGGTAGAATGTGTTTTATCCATCTTACCTGGAACTGCTTCCTGCAATTACTTATTTATTCCTTTATTGCCACAAATCACCTACATTCAATCTCGGGCCTACAGTTTTTGAACACAAAAGGTGTCTTGCCTCCTTTTCCTTCTTCCCCAGTCAAGGCCCGACACTCAGCCATTATACTGTTAAGTGATTTTTATGTTGTAACTGCCTTGCCTAACCCTACCCCAAGTTCAAAGGGCATGGTTGTTGAGATATCTTAGGAAATTCCTGGTAACTACTTTCCTACACTAATTAAATATCACATCAGCAAGATAACAAAGACAAGATTTTATAATTTCCCACAGGTAGGTAAGTTTCACAGAAAACATTTTCAAGTTGAGCTAAACAATAGAGAAACTACTCCCTGAAGAATTAATTACTTGCTAATTTATCCCCATTGGAATGACCAGGAAACGAACTTACCAGTTTCTATCTTAAAGCCC
>NW_012150108.1:1616273-1618366 GCF_000956105.1 Propithecus coquereli | reverse complement strand
TCAGCTTCTATTTAGCATTTTTTATGTTTCTCTTTTTTGGGGTATAATTTACATTTAATAAAAGGCACAGTTCATAAGTTTAAGATTTGATTAGTTTGACAAGATCACTCGAATGTTTATAGTGGCACAATTCACAATTGCAAAGATGTGGAAACAATCCAAGTGTCCATCAATACGTGAGTGGATTAATAAACTGTGGTATATATATACCATGTAGTACTATTCAGCTATAAGAAACAATGGTGATACAGCACCTCTTGTATTTTCCTGGATAGAGCAGGAACCCATTCTACTAAGTGAAGTATCCCAAGAATGGAAAAATAAGCACCACATGTACTCGCCAGCAAATTGGTTTCACTGATCAATACCCAAGTGCACATACAGGAATAACATTTATCAGGCGTCAGATACATGGGGGGGGGAGGAGGGGATCTGTATATACATACATAATGAGTGCCATGCGCGCCATCTGGCGGATGGACACACTTGAAACTCTGACTGCAGGGGGGAAGTGGGGGAAAAGGGCAACATACATAACTAAATATTTGTACCCCCACAATATGCTGAAATAAAAAAAAAGAAGAAGAAGTAGCAGAGGAGATGGCAAGTTTACAAAATACAATGCTACTGAGGACTTAACCTCCGGGCGAAGGCAACAAAGCACCTAGGCATTGCTCTTGGACCTCCTTCCCTGTTTCCCCAGGCAGCGCCCAATCTCCATTTGCTACGATAATGTCATTTACTCTACATTTATATTTTAATTGTTAACATAATGCATGCACATAAGTTCAAACAGCTTAAAGCTATGACAAGCAAACTGTTCTCCCAACTCTGAATCTCCTGCATCCGTCTCTACATTCTATTCCTCAGGGGTCTGGCCTTGCAGCGTGGCCGTCCTCTCAAAGGCCTGTGCTAGTGTTCTGCACACATTTTCATGAAGAATCCTTGGAGACCGTGCTTTTGAGCACAGTGGTGGAGGAAAGCTGAGGGGAGAATGCCAGGTAAGGAAACGGGGAAGACATATATAGAGAGATCTTTCAAGGAGTTTGCTGTATTGGAGAGAAAAAGAGAGAAGCCTAGAAAGTAATTATGATTTGTTTAGTGAACACTTTAGATGATTCATTTCCTTTTTCTGTTAATACCAGGGTAAGAAGGGCCTTGTTCTCCTGTGCCTTGTACGTTATTTAATATCTGAGTTACAGCGAAAGGGAAATGGCATTTGTAATTTGACTAAAACATGCTCAATCTTTGAAATTATGCTTGCATCTTCAAAGACATTTTACGAATCTTATTTGATTGTAAAGAGTGGCCTCAAGTTTTCAAGATTTTGAGTATGGTATTTTCAAAGGAAAATACAGGTTGAACATCCCTAACCTGAAAATCCAAAATCGAAAATTTTTGAGTGCTGATACGATGCCATGAGTGGAAAATTCCACATCTAACCTAACGTGATGGTTGTAGTCAAAACTTTGTCTCATGTACACAATTATTAAAAATATTACCTTTAGGCTATATATATAAGGTGTATATGAAACAACTGAATTTCATGTTTACACTTGGGTCCCATCCCCAAGATATCTCATTATGTATATCCAAATATTCCAAAATCAGAAAAAAAATCCCAAATCGAAAACACTTCTGGTCCCAAGCATTTCGGATAAGGGGTACTCAACCTTCCCAAGTTGAACGTAGAGAACTACAGTACAGGCTGGTTTCCATTATATCTCCTTTGCTGCCATCTAGTGACAGTTTTATGTAATGTAAAATGTCAAAAGCCCATGTCTTCATGCGGCTGGCTATTTCCTTTGCCTGCCCATTGCTCTCACTGGGTTGAAGTGCTTCCAGTCGAGCCTGGGGATTTAATGTGCTGGTTTGCACTGGTGGTGGTACTCAATCTCCTCAGGAAAACCTGCTAAACTTGAGTCTGGGTCCTGTAGGAAGCGAGGCAAGCTGACCTCTGAAAATGACAAGTGTGGTCCAACTACAGCACAAGCAAAAAGTCATTAGGGCATCGTGAAAAAAGCCAGCCTTTTATTGAACAAATATATCATATGTTTACATTGCAGCCAAATGTATTATGGTGAGAAATGAGT
>NW_012150108.1:1615676-1616223 GCF_000956105.1 Propithecus coquereli | reverse complement strand
CCTAACGTGATGGTTGTAGTCAAAACTTTGTCTCATGTACACAATTATTAAAAATATTACCTTTAGGCTATATATATAAGGTGTATATGAAACAAATGAATTTCATGTTTACACTTGGGTCCCATCCCCAAGATATCTCATTATGTATATCCAAATATTCCAAAATCAGAAAAAAATCCCAAATCGAAAACACTTCTGGTCCCAAGCATTTCAGATAAGGGGTACTCAATCTTCCCAAGTTGAATGCAGAGAACTACAGTACAGGCTGGTTTCCATTATGTCTCCTTTGCTGCCATCTAGTGACAGTTTTATGTAATGTACAATGTCAAAAGCCCATGTCTTCATGCGGCTGGCTATTTCCTTTGCCTGCCCATTGCTCTCACTGGGTTGGAAGTGCTTCCAGTCGAGCCTGGGGATTTAATGTGCTGGTTTGCACTGGTGGTGGTACTCAGTCTCCTCAGGAAAACCTGCTAAACTTGAGTCTGGGTCCTGTAGGAAGCGAGGCAAGCTGACCTCTGAAAATGACAAGTGTGGTCCAACTACAGCA
>NW_012150108.1:1606275-1608656 GCF_000956105.1 Propithecus coquereli | reverse complement strand
GAAGAAAAAGTTAAATTTCAAAGAAGCTACAATGCACTGACACATTAAATCACTTTTGTTGCTGACAAACATTTAAGATAAGCAGGATTATCTAAAGCTCACAGTCTTGAAGGCAGGGAGATGTGTAACTTGCAGATTTTTAATTAGCAAAAAACAAGCTGAGATTTTTGTTGGTAAAATATGGTTTGTTTATTCATGTGGATCTAAAAGGCTGGCTCAGTTTGCCAGAGCACAAGAGAATGCCAAGAGGTCAAGGGCATGGGGATGGATCAACATAAATCCATCCCAACTTCTGGAAAACCAGTGACACAGCAATAAAAGTATTACTAGGAATAGGAGACTTGAGGTCCAATTCAGTTCTCATTTTGGATTCTGTAGTATCTCTTACCATGAAGTTGGTAAAAACAAAACAGAATTTCTTACTCCTTTAATTAATAACTACCCATAAGCAGAAGGGAAGAAACAGAAGAAAGCTAATGTAGAGTTATGGGCCTTGATTAAAAATCTGTGAACTTGAATGCATTTTAATATGTTAAATCTTGAGTCATACTTATAAACCAATGGTTAATATACTACAAAACTTTACAAACATAAAATCTCATCAGTTGCAGAACTTCAAAACTAATGGAATTCCTTCTCCCTTTTAATTATTCTTTCCGCAAAACATCCTAAAACTTGAGTAATCATCAGCATGCCTGCACTTTCACACTGTGTCATTAAAACATGATGGTTTTTGTTAAAATGATGCAGGAAGCAATTTCAAATGAGGTCAAGGATCTTATACTCTCAGAAACATATTTTCAGTTCTTTGTGCTCCATGTCACATAGAAAAGAAATGAGGGCAGCTGGACTCCTGTAGTTTCTTTCAGCCTAATAATGTCAATAAATTCCCAATGTCTCCATGCTAGGAAAGGATCCAGTATTTAAGAGCTCTACTATAAAGCATCTAAATGAGACTGCTTTTATTTGTTACTACTTTTTCGCTTTTTTAAAAGAGGGCTAAAGCAGTGCCCCTTACTTAACGGAGACGAGCCACTGATTTCCTTCCTGTACCAGCTTTCCAAGAGGATAAGTGAGTTTTTGCCCTGATGTTTTTACCCCGGGTTTTACGAGGCTTCTCCTCTTTGTGCACCTTCATGTGCTGCCTCAGATGAGAGCTCTGGCTGAAGCATTTGCCACATTCGCTGCACTGGTACGGTTTCTCCCCCGTGTGGGTTCTCTGATGCTGAATAAGGTGGGAACTCTGGCTGAAACATCGGCCACATTCGTCGCACTGATAGGGTTTTTCTCCGGTATGAATCCTCTGGTGCTGAATCAGATTGGAGCTCTGTTTAAATCTTTCTCCACACTCATCACATTTATAGGGCTTTTCCCCAGTATGGATCCGTCGATGCTGAATGAGATTAGAGCTCTGAAAGAAACTTTTCCCACAATCAGCACATTTGTGGGATTTCTTTCCAGTATGGATTTTCTGGTGTTGAAAAAGAGTTGAACTCTGACTGAAGCTCTTTTCGCATTCAGTACATTTATAGGGTTTGTCATCCAAGCTTCTTCTCAGTCTGCTCAAGCTTGAGTCAAACCGAACGGTCATTCCCCATTTTTGCCGCTGCCGGCCTGTTTTGCGCTTGTTCTCATAGGCTTTTCCTTGGCTTGAGCTCCGAGAAATACCCCCTTTGGGTTTTCCTAACTTCATGGTGAACAGTCAAATGTACTTGTAACAAGAGTCTACTGCCTTCTTCTGAACTAATGTTTCATTCCCTAGAGCTACAAAGTTCAGAATTTTTTGCCTGTAGAGGAAAAAATAGGAAGCAAATTATAGATGATCTGCTAATTATTCAACTTTCATATCTCTTCAACACATCACAGTTGCATTCATGCTTAAATTAAGATGTACTCAATACAAATGCAAACAAAGACAGTTCTGGGGGAAAATACTTGCAAAATAATTCTAATAATTCCAAAGTTTAAGCTTAATAAATATCTCCAAATTTTCACTGAATTTACTTTTGGAATTTTTGTCTATTGGGATAAGATTAAAAAAAGCAATGAGGTGAAATATAAATTTTTAGGCATTATCAAATGAATATATAATTGTGAAGGATTAAAAGTAGAGACAATAAAATCTTAATGGGAATAAAAGATATAACTCCAAAAGACAATCAAAATTTATGTGATATTCTAATAGAATATCATCATGTTTTAATAGTTAGTCCCATGTTAAACTTCTACTCACTTACTGATGACTATTTAATTAAGGTGTCCAAAATGGAAAGAAATGACAAATTACACTACCTGATGATATATTCCTGTTTATCTTTATTTGTTTAGCTATTTTATTTCCACAGCTATAGATGACAACTTAGGTCTAATTCTGTAGCATA
>NW_012150108.1:1605235-1606225 GCF_000956105.1 Propithecus coquereli | reverse complement strand
AAATTTGGGGGCTAACTATGGAATCAAAAACTCTTCCAGATGATAAACCTTCCAGATGATACTGATGCATGTCAAAGTTTGAGAATCATTGCAATTGGGAAGTTAATAATTGGCTAGCAATGGCATAATGCGTGGGAAGAGTGGGTGCTAAGTGAAGATTGCTTGTCAAATTGTAATGATCTATTAAACTGATTTTTCCACCATGCTTAGAAGACAACTTGTTACTAGCATCATGTAGCTAGGTAGTGTGGAAAGGGTAGGCAAAGTATACATGCTGGGTATGATGGGCTGACAATGCCAAAACCTCCATTCCCTCCGTGTCTGCTACCTCTATTGGCGTGGATTTTAATCTCCTCAGTCTGCTGACAACACTTTGGCAATTATCCACAGTGACATCTTTCTAATAAATATCCACTTATCTTTCCTCCAGGTTTCCCCCCCTTTAGTAGTGCTAAGAGCACTTGAAAAATACATTTTTCAAGACCAGTCTTCACAAATATGACATCATCCTGCTCACCATGGATCACTTCAATAACCTGCAGAGGGTCCTTGGCTGGTTCTTTACCTGTTCTTAACTCTTATAAATTTGGATTCAGCCAAAAATGAATTTTGGTAATGTAATAAATTGTAGGTAACCTGATCATTATGCTTTGTGATGGAAACAGCATTATATGCTACCCTATTGTAACTGAACAAAGTTTGCCCTTGTTTACAAAATATTCCTCCAAACTGCCATAATCTTCAAGGGAAATAAGGAAATGGCAATTGGCTAAATAAAACTTCTATTACAAGAAAAATTCTTCCTTTACTTCAGATAAATGTTGAGCAAGTGGAAAATGTCCATGGCAATACTGAAATATATAATGGTGCTCTTGCATTGGAATTTCCTTCTAAACATCATGGGAATAATGAACATGAAGGCACAACTAGTTTTTTTTTTTTTTTTAGTAGACTACAATTCACTAACAATATAAAAACTAGCCCCTGGAA
>NW_012150108.1:1598794-1601330 GCF_000956105.1 Propithecus coquereli | reverse complement strand
AAAAAACAGATAGTCCCCAAGTCACTAGGGTGATGCAAAATCCAGTGTCGATCCTATTTTGAAGTCCCCGTAACATCTCTAGGGTTACATTACGATCTACAGCACTCACGTGGCACCTGGAAATCAGAGGAGGGTCCTCTGGCCTTCAGTTCGTGAGGACTGCAATGGGAGGTTCACTTGTCCAAGCTGGTCGGTCCATTTGAAATCAAGGAGGAGCTGGGGACAGGAGTTCTTGCTCTTGGAGGGGAGTCCTCCTGGCACCCACTTACCATCCTCTACTGGCCCAGCCACACTCTAGCTCTGCCGGCCGGAAGGATACTTATCCCTTTCTCCAGGTCTGAAGAAGGCATGTCAGCTTCAGGACTGGTTTTCAGATTCCAGAGGTGATGTCACAGTACATTCCAACCTTCTGTGAGTGGACTTTTACCCAAAGCCACAGATTCACAGGACATGAATACAACACAAACAAATTTAATGCCGCCTTTAGGGCCCAGCAAGGAAGGGGTGGGTCCCGAGGCAAAAAAAGGGAGAGGAAGTATTATCATTTCTTGCCTCTTGCCACTCCAGACAGGATGCTGGGTGAAACAGAAAGGGAATGTGGGGGAGGCAGTGTTTCCCGACTCTGGATCCTCACAAAGCTGTCTTTCTTGTCTCTTCAGGCTGCTGAAAGGACAGAGTGATTGACGACCGGGTCCTGAGAGGCACAGAACAGCAGGACGGGTGTACTGGTCAGGACAGGCTGGGTGGCACATACTGTGGTACCAAATCTACTCTGAACCTCAGGGGCCTAACTCAGCAGTTCATTTCTCACTCGTATATGTCCGAAAGCAGGTTGGCAAGGCGCTCAGGAACTACCTAGAACATCCGCTCCACTGTGCCTGGGTGGGAACATGGAGAATCACACCACAGCTTTAAAAAGCATTATTAAGTCAAATGGACAGAACTAGTCTTGTTTCTCACCCTGAAAAAGTGCCAGGAAATGTGGGGGAGCACTTGGGTATTTGCTCACCAAATATCCCTCTTTCCTCCTTCCTCCACACAGAACATATTCACCTTTTCTCCAAGGAAGACAACTTCAAATCCCGTATGGTCACCACTGCAATCTGAAAATCCAAGACCTCTGGGTTGTCTCTAGATGTGGCCTGTCTCCCACTGGTCCAGAGCCCTGTTAACCCAAAAGAGCCTGTAACTGTGCTCCTCTCCACACATTTCCAGGTATGGTGGCGGAACAGAGTAATGCAACACCATGCTCAATAGCGAAGAATAAGAAACACACAGAATACCCTGATCTGTGGCAATTCTGGTGCCCTGAAAGACATACTGCTTAATTATTTTGAATATCACTCTTGTAGATAGCCCTGTGGTTGCTGTCAAAATGGGCAAATTCATGAATTTAAGAGTCAAGTTGGTCCTAGTCAGAAACTATTCCAGACACAAAATTAGTATAAATAATATCGATGGTACATCCTCAGAAGGGCCCCATAGCCTTGACTCTGCCCAAGAGTGACGTGGCTATGAGTAACAAAGTGGTCAAAGACAACTGCAATCACCTTATACTTACGAAACACTTTGTGAATATCCTGTTGAACAAAACTTTGTCCACAAGGCCACCTTCTATGATCCTACACTCACATGCAAGGCCAGGAGGGAGGCAAAGATCGAGACTGAGGAATCAAAAACATGCAAAACAAGTGATTCTTCCAAAAGCTTTTAGAACTATCTAAATGATTAAAACAATTTCCCAGAAAAAAGAAATAAACAGAAGGAAGTAGTATGCAAAATATTTTTTATTTTTTATGAATAATTGTCATTAATACAGCAGTAACTGATATGATTATAAAAGATACAAAAAAATCTGAAGAATGTTAGCATTCAATAGAAATTAAAACCTGAGCTGAAGGCGGATCAGAATGTCTGACACCTGGCACCATTCTGATGGAAGTTAAGAAACATGACTGCTAGACTTCTTAAACAATTCATTAAACGAAGAAAAAGTTAAATTTCAAAGAAGCTACAATGCACTGACACATTAAATCACTTTTGTTGCTGACAAACATTTAAGATAAGCAGGATTATCTAAAGCTCACAGTCTTGAAGGCAGGGAGATGTGTAACTTGCAGATTTTTAATTAGCAAAAAACAAGCTGAGATTTTTGTTGGTAAAATATGGTTTGTTTATTCATGTGGATCTAAAAGGCTGGCTCAGTTTGCCAGAGCACAAGAGAATGCCAAGAGGTCAAGGGCATGGGGATGGATCAACATAAATCCATCCCAACTTCTGGAAAACCAGTGACACAGCAATAAAAGTATTACTAGGAACAGGAGACTTGAGGTCCAATTCAGTTCTCATTTTGGATTCTGTAGTATCTCTTACTATGAAGTTGGTAAAAACAAAACAGAATTTCTTACTCCTTTAATTAATAACTACCCATAAGCAGAAGGGAAGAAACAGAAGAAAGCTAATGTAGAGTTATGGGCCTTGATTAAAAATCTGTGAACTTGAATACATTTTAATATGTTAAATCTTGAGTCATACT
>NW_012150108.1:1598263-1598744 GCF_000956105.1 Propithecus coquereli | reverse complement strand
CCATTACTTAGTAGGACTACATTGCAGAATTTATTTTGATACCATTACCAACTATGAGGGTCAAAGGAGAAAAAAATAATCATCTCATAAAATAACAATGATAAGTTTAATCTTGCTTGTATTCAAAGAAATGCAATGCTTCTAAGCAATAGTGCTATTTGTACCTGGTTAGACTGTAAGAGATGCAACTCTGAATTGTATTTCTATAGTTTTTGTCTCTTATCATTCAGCTGTTAAATTTGTCAACTTCAAACTTGAGTGGATTATTTTGCACCCCTTTAGGACAAAAAAAAAAATCAAGAAAAATAAAAAAGTAATTATTTTACCAGATAAGTAATAATGCTTTATCTAAAACGACAGAAAAGAATCTCTGGGTTGAGTTTTACTACAGAATTCTGAATTTAACAAACAGCCCATGACAGTTTTCCCCAAATTAAATTAAAACAGGCCGGGCGCGGTGGCTCACGCCTGTAATCCTAGC
>NW_012150108.1:1522549-1589910 GCF_000956105.1 Propithecus coquereli | reverse complement strand
GCGCCCGGCCTAGGAAGCAGATTTTAAAATAGGAATAACTACCCTGGATTTCTCTGCATACAAGCATATAAAGCAAATAAATGAAAAAAACAAGTAACATCATTTTCTTGCCTTTCTTTCATCTTATTGTATAATTATGACTTTAGACCCAAGATTTTATCTGGATATTTAATAATTATATCTACTGTAATTATGGTCAGTATAAGAGTAAGCCGCATATGACACAAAATTACAGAGCGAGCAGTACCCATTCCTTAACTTAAGCGAATATTTACAGAATGTCGTTAGGTACATGGTGTTGGTATTAAAAAATAGCTACAATGACAATTACAAACATTTTTTAAAGCATATGCATTTCTTAATATTAAGTCAGTGGCAGGAAATGTAGAGACTAGCAAATCCTCCCACGGATGAGGATATCATACTAACAGGTAGCACATGTGCCAGATACCGTGCTAGTTCTTTAATTCTCACGGCAGCTTTATGCAATGATCTCCGTTTTAAGCTGAGGAAAGGAGGGTGCAATGCACACAGGCCGGGTTCCCCGACTGCAGAGTCTGCAGCCTCAGCGGCAGCAAGGGCGTCCACGGCGCCACGTCCAGCACTCCGAGGCTGCTCTGCGTGATGCCCCCGCAGGTCCGGGCACTGAGGCAAACTCGAGTCCCAGGAGCTACTCGTCCTGTAAACCTGGCTAACGGAAATGTGCCTCAGTTTCCTCGTACGTAAAACTGGGATGGTGATAGAGCAGCAACACCATGAGGATGTTAGTAGTTTGGATGAGTCAGTATGTGTAAACCATTCTCGGAAGCCCCGTGCTGCCTGAGCGTTTGTTCAAAGCGCTCAGTACTTAAGCGCGACGACAGACGCAAGGAGAGAGGACAGACGCGCAAGGCCCGGTTCCGCCCGCCTCTGGCTCCAACCCCCGGGGTCCCCGTTAAGGCCTCTCCCCTGCCGAGGCCTCCGCCGGCCCCCGTCACTGACTCGCCCGGTCCGACCCCGGCCCGCTCAGCCCTCCGCCCCCGCCCGGCGGCCCGGCCAGGCCCAGCTCGGAGGCCTGGGGCGCCCGCCTCGCCGTTGCGCCGCCCAGCTGCCGCCGGGTCGCGCCCGCAGGGTCCCCGAACACCCGGCTGCCGGCCCCGCGCACCTCAGGCCCACTCACCGCGGGGACGACAGCCGCCCTCGCTCGCTGGTCGCCGCCCGCGCCGCCGGAAGTGCGGGCCGCGCCGTTCGCCGGCGCCGCCGCGGTCGGTCTAGGAACGTGGCGGAACGACCCTCTATGGTCCCAGGCCCTCCTGAAAGAGTTTCGTTCGTTTTTTCCTGTTGTTTTGTGTTATCCTCCCACCCCTCGGAAAGGACCTCAAGACCTGTGGCCGCCTCCGTCTGTGGTCGAGGAACGGCTTGTGTCAGGGCTTTTGAAACCAGACACCAGCCTGTCCAACCTCGAAACTACATTTTTCCCCTGCAAATATTGAGCACCTGGTCTAAAGAGATACTTTCGGGGAGCCTAAACTGTTCCTGACTTTTTTCACGAAGTCACCTTATTTAATTATTACCAAAAATCTCCTGCCAAGTGGGAATGATTACACTTAATTTACAGAAAAGGAAACCAAGGCTTAGAGAAGAAATTTGCTCGGGTCCGCACTGTGTCAGCGGGACTTGGGCGGCCCGGGATTGGAACGGCTCTTTTCCCTCCACAGTCTTTGATTTTCAACACGCCCCTCTTGTTTCTCCTTAGTGATGGTCTCGCTGGGTTCCTTCACCTTACAGGTCCTCCTCCTATGCCTGCCTGGCCGGTGCTCAGGCGTCTGACCATCTGGCCTGTCCTCCCTGAGCTCCCCGTCGAGTCTGATGGCTTCAGACACTATGAGTGTGCGGTGCAGACTCCTGCGTTCGTGACTCCAGTCTGCCTGTGGCTGCAAATACTGAACTCCGGACTTGCGTGTATATCCCATTGATTACTCAAGGGCCGCACTCGCATGTGTAAGGGACATCCCAAACCTGACATATCCCCAGACGAATTCTTGATACTCGCATAACCTGTTCTTTCAACAGTCTTCATCCCAGCAACAGATGGCAACTCCATCTTTTCAGTTGCTTGGGCCAAAAACCTCGATGTCAATGTTGTCTGTTCTTTTTTCACCCAAAACCCACATGCGATCCACCTGCGAATTCTGCTGGCTCTATCTTTAAAATAGATTCGTTATCAAGCTACTCTGAACAATTCCGCTGCTGTAACCTCTACCAAGCCGCCACCATCTCCTGTCTGGATTACTGTATTGGCTTCCTGACCGATTTCCCTACAGTCTCCTCCCAGCCTCAGAGTAATCCTTTTAAAACCTAAGTCAGACCATGTCATTCATTTGTTCAAAACCCTCCCAAGGCTTTCCATCTTATTAGAGCGAAAGCTAACAGACTGACAGTGGCACACAAAGCCTGTCGTGCTGTGTCTCTTGTGTTCTTTATCGCACCTGCGGTGCTTAGAGCAGTGCTCAGAGGGTGGCAGGCACTCAGTAAATATTTGTCGAATGAATGAATGAGTTTTTAAGATGCCTCGTTGTTTACGAAGTGCCTTTACATCTATCCTCTGGTCATTCTTCTTTACTACAGTCTCATGAAGCAGGGGTCGCAGGATCTGTCTTGCAGATCAGTAAAATGAGGTGAGAGAGGGAAGCTTGTCTGGTGTGATAAAGTGAGTTGTTGGTGGAGGCTAGACGAGATCGAAGGTGTTCCCACTGTAAAGCTGGGGCTTTCTGCTCTGCAGGGAGCCGCCCTGCAGATGGCAAAGCATGGAGCTGAATGGAGTCTGCGCGAGGAAGGTCCACTCGATAATCTGGATAATAACTGGATTGTTGTCCAGATCAGATGAGGTAGTAACGTAAGGCACTTAGCACAATGCATAACACACAGGGAATGGGAGCTGTCGCTATGACTTTCACCACGGAATTATTATCATAGGTTGTTCGTGCTGGGGGTTGGAGGGGGGGGGCCAAGGGCAACAGCCAGAGAACCAGAGACGGTTTAGGAAAAGTTTTAAGAGCAAAAATGACCTGTTGGGACTGAGCTCTATGTGCATTAAAATAAAAAGGTAAATTTTTTTCCGAAAGCAATTTTGTTAGTAAGATAGTTATAAATTAAAACTCTTTCCATGTCCCACATAAAGGTGGATTGTCTCTTTTTTCTAAACCTGAAAATAACTTGGCCAGAGGTATACAGATTAGAGCAAGAAAGATGAATTTTAAAAAGAGAGAGAGAAAAGTCAGAAATAAAGGGGTGGGGGGCACTAAGAGTGGCTGGACTAGGAGGTGAGGATGGAGAGAAGCGAGATTCAGGAAGGTATATGGGGGAGAGGGAGGGTAAAGAGGAGAAGGAAAAAGAGCAAGAGAGAACACAGGCAGGGTTTTATGCCCTCTATTTATTTATCAGTATAATAATACTTAACACTTACTGAATGCTTATTGTGTGCTGGGCCTTGTTTGAAGCACTTGTAGTATCTCATTTTAATACTCCTGTGGGATTGTTGTTCCTTGGCATGTGCCCGCCGCTCTGGGATGTGACATCCCTGCCTACTGTGGTGTGACTCCCGGTGCCTCCTGGTGAACTATGTGCCCAACCCGCTGATGTTGACTTGACCACGTGACCTGCATTGGCCAACTGCATGGGAATGGATGCCAGGTACACTTTCTAGAAGCTTCAAAGAAGCTTCAAGTCACTGTGCTTCCACCAGGACTCTGCTGTTTCCCTCTGCCTCAAGAAGTGCATGTCCCAAGTAGGGGCAGCTCCTTTGGTCTAGGACCAGGATGAGAAGACACATGGGGCAGAGCCACACAAGCCCCCTGTAGCCACTCGGTGGTGTAACACGTAACGTATGAGAGAAATAAATGCTCTTGTTGTAGCGCTGAGATTTTTGGTGTTATTTGTGACTGCATTAAAGTTGACTAATATACCTCCCAACAACCTTGAGATAGGAACTGTTATTATCCCTATTTTACAGATGAAGAAACTGAAGCAAGAAACTTGCCCAGGGTGACACATTTACAAGTGGGGCATCGCCAGACTTTGAAGCCGGAGAACGTGGCTCCAGAGCCCGTGCTCTTGACCTCTAAATAACAATGTGTGTCTCCCACATGGGATTCTAGGTTATTTTTATGTGAATTAAATTATTGAAAATGGTCACACATGATACCTACAAAACACAAAGGAGATGGGGGAAGAGGGTGGGGGCACACAGTCTGAGCATCGAACAGTACATTTTTCTGCAGAATGTGGGCCAGGAGAGGCCAGACCTCTTCATGGCTGGGGCATCTCTGGGAAACTACCCAACAGAGGCCACTGCGCCCCTGAGCCTGGTGGTATTTGAAAGGTCTGTTCCAGGAAGAAGAGTCTTCCAGGCTAAGAAAAATCCTGGCAAGACAGTTTCCATTTCCTACGGCTTTTTCCTCTGCACCTGCACTTGCTTGCAGACACGCGCGCACACACACGCACATACACACACACACACACACGCACACACACATGCACACACACGCACACACACATGCACACACACACGCACATACACACACACACACGCACATACACACACACACACACACACACAAGCACTGTCTCAACACGGAGCACTGCTGCCTTGGGTCTGAGTTGGGCAACACTGATCCCCAGCCCAAGTGCAAGAAGTCTGGTTATACGTGTGGCCCAAGTGCAGTAACAAGAGTGGCCCATCCCCCACGAAGGGGTCTGTTCAGCACAGGGGCCGCGAACAATGGTTCTGTGCACCAAGCCTAAGACTTTGCTTTCTGTTTCCTTTGGACTCTCTGGGAAAGGAAACCCTGGCAGTTCCCATTCCTGGGTCTGAGAAAACATCTCTGTTAAAGCCCGACCAGAAGGGCACAGAGCCCCACCCTGCACAATGCGAGTCTCGGGGCACGTCAGCAGCTGGCTCGCTCCCAGATAGCTGCAGCTCCTGGGGCCTGAATTTAGTGCTTCCACCTGGTTGTCTTTTCTCCTGGAGCTGGTTGGCTCTCATTGACCGAGCTTCCGCCCTGATCACTGAAGAGGGGCTCGGGATAGGGGGGCTGCTGCCCACCACTGCGCCTGGCAAGGATAGCCCACTGCCACCTCTGCAGCTGCAGAGCATGTGTGTCCTATACACAAGGGGCACATTTCGCATTGCTGGTTCCTCCGCAAATCATCTGGTCAGACTGGATAAGCCTTGGGCCTCGTTTCCCTGGGACTGAGGGGCCAGATGTATCCTGGGTGAATGCATGGCTTTATTTTGACAGCAGTACGGCCTTTAGTCCATTTTCTGGTAAACATTTCCAAGCAGGTAGCATATGGTTATCACCATGTAGAAACAAGACGTTTTTTTGATCTCTTCCGGTAATTTGTTCTCAGCAAACAGCCCTGTTTTTCCTGAGTCCAGTTCTTTTGCAATCATGTTGTTTTCGTCCTGTGTTGTTTATTACTCTCTTTGGTTTTAAGGCCTGGCTGGGAGGACAGTCCTGTTTTAGGAGAACACTCTCTGATAGGGATCTTCGCTTTAGCTCTGGCTTCCTTTGTTACCTGAGATGCTGGCTGGCCAAGGAGCATGTGAGAAATACCTTAAACTCTGTGGAGAAAGAAAGCTGGAGCTCCCCACAGAGACCAGCAGGAGACCACAGCATCTAACCTTTAATGTTTGAAATGGTGGGGTCAAGGTGAGCCTCTGAAAAGCAAATATGATATTGATAAAAAGATTTTTGAAGCTCTCAGATGACTGTAGAAGTATACCTTTTTCCCTTTTCTGTGCAACTTGTTAGTGATCTTTATGACCTGTGATATTTGGATATTAGTTTTGACAATGTCTATTTTAAAGGTGACACCTATCTAAAAAGGCCTTAAATAATATTGTAATAACTTGCAAAACAAACAAACACCAAACAAACCTGACAGGCTGGTGCTTACGAAGGGTTTCCTGCTCTAACAGCTTCCAGTGTGCTGAGCCCCTGTGCCGCTCCCGGGCTGGCAGGCGTCTCTCGGCCTGCAGAGATGCAAGCAATGCTATAGCCAGCTCCGGCCCGGCCTCAGGCCTCTGTGCAGGGAGCTTCGCTGGCTCTTGGCTTGGTGCGTCTCCTGACCCTTCCCAGGGTTTGGCCTTTTTCTTCTGATGAGGAGACCGCTGAACACAGTGTAGACTGTGGCTCTATTTTTTGTCCCTCCAGGGTATAGGCTTGGCACAAGGCAGTCACTCAATTACAGCCGAACAATGGATGGACAGTTGTCCTAGACCTGAGGTGGTAAATAAGGGGTAGGGGTTAAATTACCAGGGAGCGCCTGTTTTATTCATTTTCTACCTCTTATATGCCCTGCCTCCATCCCATTTAAGCCCCTGCCTGGAAGATTCCCAAGGCCTTCCTGATGCTAAGATTCTGCAATTCGGGGTGGCCCTATTGTTTATCGTCTGGGCCACCTGCGGACCCCCCACCCCCGTGACTCCTCTGTGTCCCACGACAGCCTCTCCTCAGGCCCCACACTGGTCCCCAGGACATGCACGGATATGAAGGCGTTGAGTCAGTGTCAAGAGCAGTGGGCTGTGGCTCCTCTGCCAAACAGGGCACTGGACACACAGTGGGACAAGACTTTCCGAGGTTAGAGCAGGGGGTCAGAGGAGACACACAGAAGGAAAAAGAAACAGAAAGCTTGGTCCTCACTTCTTCAGGCCGATACAGCATACTTTTATTGAGC
Organism: Propithecus coquereli; assembly: GCF_000956105.1. Classification (NCBI taxonomy): domain Eukaryota; kingdom Metazoa; phylum Chordata; class Mammalia; order Primates; family Indriidae; genus Propithecus; species Propithecus coquereli. The sequence goes on along the minus strand of NW_012150108.1, from coordinate 1,583,190 downwards.
ACCTAAGGAACTGCCACAGGAGAGCAGAGACAATAGGGCAGTGGGCAGGCCTCCCCTGGCATCTCTGTGTCTCTGTGACAGCGGAGCTATGTCACGGGAATCCTGGTGTGACGTTGACCCCGATGAGTGGCTCCACATGGCCTGGCTGCTCCCAAGCTCTGCTCTTTATGGGCGCCCATAAGGAGCGTCTCCACACATTGGAGACGGAGTCGTACCCATCTTTGAAGGCTTTATGGTTCTGCCCTTTAAATCTGCTATATAAATCCGCTGTCTACAGACCCCGGTGGGAGAAGAGTTTAGTCTTCAGTTTGCTTTGTCTTGGACAAACACTTCACACGACCGATGTAAACTGTTGCATAATTTTGCAAATGCTTTCTCATTCATTCCTGAAATTCTCCATCGTTGACAAACACAAATTGTGCAGTATCTGGCCCCGGGGAATTCAAAGCCCTTTCTCCCAAACAGACGTTTCTCCTTATCATTCTCCCTGGAGAAGAAGTACTGAGAGTCATCCTTTGCCCAGTAAAGGAGAGGAATGCAAGCCCAGAGAGGACAGGAGGCAGACAGCCGTCCACGGGACTGTGGGATGGGGCTGAGCACTGCCTTCCAGAGCCGCTGCGGGGCATCCACCTGGGTCAGCACCCTTTCAACGTAGTGTGAACCGCCCCCCAATGGGACCGCATTGTGTTTCTTCCAGCTTCTCACAAGGATTCCTTCAAATCTTGCTGATGAAGTTAAGACTGATTTCTGCAGAGGGAAGGTGGTCTTATTCCTGCTCTCACCTCTGCCCCCAGGGGCCAGGTTGTGCAAGGCTCATGGGTGACATCGGAAGCTTGGAGGCTGGGCACACCGTGGAGGCAATGGCTGGGAGCAGGGCAGGTCCCATACCTGCTGGCAGTCCCTGCTTTTCCCAGCAGAGTTCCTGTGTGGCAGCATGACGTGAGTGTTGACAGGGATCTCGTGGTTCACGCAGGGGCTCTGGGCCAGGCACTGAGCAAGTGGATAAAGCCCGTGCCCCAGGCACTGGTCCAGTACTGCTCTCCTGAGCAGGAAAGGTGTGGCATGGGCAGGACTGGCCACGCAGATCCCGCCTGGCGATCTGGGTCTGCTCCCTGTGAGTGCTCGCTTCAGCGCCGAGAGCTAGGGCTGGGGGACTCGTGGTACTTGGGCTTCAGACAGGCGGAAGCACAGGTGCAGACTGCTCAGGTGGCGGCCGTCATCGGTGTGACCAGCCAGGGCCCTGCCGCCGGGGCTCAGGTGCATCTGCTGCTGCTAGAGCCTTCGGAAGCGGCAGGCGCTGGCCAGCTACTCACCCCCTACCAGCTGCTCCAGGCGCTGGAGCATCGTCAGACGCAGGGCTTGGAACCTGGAGGGAGACACCGCCAAGGGGAGTCACTGAGCCGGACGGGACAGGGAGGTGGGGCGCAGAGCGAGGGATGCACAGATGCCGATCCAGGAGACCCCTGCCCCCGACAGGTTGACAGAGGCCACTGCCTCTCCTCTGCCACGGAGGAGGCAGGCCCTGGCTTGTGTCCTGAAGGAGCAGTCAAACAGGGCTGTGGGCAATGCAGGAATTCAAAGCAAAAACTTGCCATTTCTACTGCAAAGACTCTAACAGGGACGAGAGCACGCTGCAGTGGACAGGGTGGCAGGGCTGGGACTGGGAAGCTCGTGTTCCGGCCCGGCTTTGCAATCGCCTGAGTCTGCAGCCTTCCTCACCTGGGCCTCAGTTCCTTCTCTGCACACTGAGCAGAAGGACTAGTGGGCTCCCGGGTCCCTCCCAGTTCTCAAGTCCTACAGTGACACGACCGACTGCACAGCGATGGTTCCCTCGGACTGGGGTGTCCGCGGACTCGCCCTTGGGGCCTGACTGCACACATGAGGGCCAAATCCACACCCAGCCCCTGTCCCCAGGCCTGCGCAGTGAGGGGCCTGCCCTTCCCTCCCTGAGCTGCCCTCCACCCGGGCCCTGGCTCAATGCCCTCCACAGGTCTTGCTCCACGCTTCGCCTTGCTGAGGAAGAGACGTCATCGGGACCCACAGCCTGACTAGTCTCACATAGCCGGGCCCTGATGTAGCTTCCCCAGGAGCCAGCAGGTGACACCTGCTCACCTTTCCACTGAACTAGTCCCCTGCAGCTGAAAAACATCAGCTGGTGCTGGGAATTCCAACGGCTGGCACTTTTGGGCGGGCTCGGGATCCCTGCTCGTTCGAAAGGTCCCGGAGCAGGCCGAGCCCGCCCTGGCGTGCCCTCTCCTCGGCTGCTTTTCCAGGAAAGCTGGATCCAGTGCCCACCTGGCCCCTGCCTCTGACTCCCCTGCCCAGCTTTTGCAGCCTGTGTCCTGTGCTGGTGAAGACGCCAAGGCTGGGCAGGTGGTTGGGGCTGCATCTCTGCCACGTCTGCAGACTGTCACCGCGGCTTGGTGGCAATAATGAGCAGGGGGCCAGAGAGTGACAGCAGGGAGCCAGGATTAGCAGGCCCCCCCAGACAGCCAGGGCAGCTGGCGCAGGGGAGGAGAGGAAGCTCAGGCCTGGCGCTGCTGGCCTCAGCCTTGCGCTCGCCTGAGGCTGGGCCCCCCACTGGCTGTTTAGTGCTGCTTACTTCATGGTCAGTTTCATTATTTCTCTTTCCTCCTCTTCTTTTAATTTTTCAACAAAACTGTCCAGCACCGGCATTTCAAACTTAATGTACTGAGCAACCTAGAAAATCCAAGAACATTTTAATGTGCTTTAAATTATAAGCCAAAATGTGTTTTCTTTTCCTTAAGCCTTCCTCAGTGGCCCGTGGGGAAGTAACTGCCCTTCTCCCACCCTGCCCAGCACTGCTCCGCAGGGTAGGAGGACGGGAGGATGGGGGAGTCCACTCTTCTCTCGAAGGCAACTATTAGCCCGGGAGGAAATGTTAAGCTGAATATCAGGAAAAGCATTCGGTCCCACAGCGTCGTCACACCGGGTGTTCCCCGGGGCTGGGGCCGGTGGCGGCGGAGCACCACTGTTTCTGACAACGGAAAGGAAGGCCCAGCCCTGTGGAGGGCCTGCGGGATACGGGGCCGCCGGCCTTCTCCTCGGGGTCTAAGCTCTGCCAGCTTCTTTTGCACGGAGGAGTTCGGAAATGCGCTCGCCCCAGCGGGACTCAGGCAGGTGGGTGAGACGGAGACCCCGCCCTCCTGCCCCCTTTCGCAGGCTCTAGCTCGGCCCGGTTAAAAGCCCTCCTGAGTCTCTAACGCAATGACAGCAAAGTACGCGCCAGTGAAGGAGGCTTTACTTGCCTGAGAGGAAAAGGGCAGAGCCATGTTTCTTCCTTGCCCTGAGCTGATGGCGCTGGTGGCCACTGACAGGAAGGGGGGCTGGAGCCACCACTGTGCTGGGCTCGAGCCCCTCAGAACAGCTGTGGAGCCCCCGGAGCCACGGCCTGAGCGGCTCTGGCCAAGGTCACCTTCAGATCCCTCCCCAGCCTCGGCCCCACTCACCTCGTGGGGCACCTCCACGCCCAGGTCAGCTTCCATCAGGAATATCTTGACGATCTTCTCACACGGCCCGTGCAGGATTCTAGAAATCAGCGGGTACTCACAGTCTCTTAATTTTGTCCGCTCTGAAAAAGAAGATGGTTTACAAAGTTCATGGTACATTAGCGTTGCCTCCCTTTGTTCCAGAACAGGAACTGATAGAAGGTGTGTGTCTAGGGTCCCAGTGAACCCTCTCCGACCTCGCTGAGGACGCTGCCCTGAGACCCTGTGATCATGCTGACCGGGAGCGGAACACGCCGCCCCCAAATCCGCCACTGTGGCGTAAGGATTTTGCTGAGCTGAAGGCAGCTGAGAAGAAGCAGATACACGAAAAGCTCTGTCCTCCCCTACTTGCCTAGAAGCAGGACTTGCATTTCTCACAGTGTCCCTGCTGCCCGCTCTACCAGGAAGCACAGAGTTGATCACCAGAGACAGCCCTAGAGCCCGATCGGCCCCAGAGGGCCCCAGAGGGATCCCACAGCAAATCTTGCTGAGGCCAGCCCTCACCTTCCAGCTCCCCATGGGGTGACCTGCCCAGCGTTGGCCTGCCCAGACACTCAAAGCCCTCTCCTCTATCTTGTCGCTTCCCTAAAAACGTACTGTTCTTTTGCTAAGGTGCTGCATAAGCCCCCGCTCAGCCCTGGGTGTTCCTGTGGGTTTGCGGTTGCAAAGTTAACAAACTTCTGGTTGTTTTTCTCCTGTCAGTCTCTTTTGTTAATCTAATTACAAGGCCTCAGCCAATGAACCTAAGAGAGAAAAGATTTTCTTCCTCCCCCAGTGTCATTCTGCAAAGGCCCAGCAGGAAAAGCAGTATCTGAGCAGGTAGGGGAGGGACGAGGGGCAGGACCCTGCTCAGTGACCAGCCTGTGCAGCAGGAACGCTGCAGGAGGGACCTCGGGTTCTGCAGCAGCAGCCTGACATGGCCCCCACCCCTCCGACTGAACTGCAACCAGCTAGGGGTCCTTTCGTTTCACTCGAAGAGCTGGAGAGGGTGGCTTCCCATTCACTTCCGTGGGACGGTGGAAGAGATGGCAGGCGTGCACGGGTGTGGACTGGGGAGAAACGTTCATGGTGGGAGGCACGGCATGTCCCCCGGTGAGGATGGCCCCTCAGGGGAGGAGGAGAATAGTGGTGAGCTTGCTGAATGGCCAGGGACTTTGGTGCTTTTATGACCCAGAAGCAAAGGCCGACACTCACCCCCGGACTCGTGAAGGATGTAGAGCGCAAACTCACTGGGGCCGTCTTCCACCTGTGCAGGCAGTCACAGGAAGTCAGACCAGTGTGCTTGGAGATGAGAGAGAACAGGCAGGGTCCCCTCGCAGCAACCACACCCCCGGTGCCTCACACACAAGTCCCCAAGGGCCCTCCCCCCTCTCCTCTCTCGCTGTTTAAAATCCCAGGGACCACAGCTCTGCAGAGGAAACCTGGCTAGAACTTCTACCCGGGAGCTGCTGGCGGCTTTCCCAAGCCTGTCCAGCCCGCCCTCCCCCAACAAAACAGCCAATCACCAGTGCCCCGGTGCAAGGCCACTCACGGCCCGACTTACCCTGAACTTGTTCAGCAGCAGGGTGAGCACGTGTGGGGTTGTCATGGTGCTGTTGACCCTCACGTTGGTCACGGACCCATAGGCCGGAGTAAACACGGAGGTCTGTGTCGGAAAAGGGGGCAGTTCAGAGCAGGTCCAGAGGGGGCATGGGGCTGACATCACTGTGCTGAGCAGATCCAAGCAGGTGACTCTGGGCTCTGGGAACACCTGTGCCTGTCTGTTCACGCAGGTGCATACAGAAGCTCTTCCCAGGCCTAGGGGGTGCCAGGGAAGCTGCGATAGTGCGTGTCTTCCAGAGGCCCTAAGGAAGATGCCTGCACACCCATAGGCCGCCCTCTCTGGATCCGAGGAACCAGGACCCCGGAGGTGACTCACAGGGGTGGGGGAACCAGTCTCTGCCTCAGTGTCTGTCGATTCTGAGACTGAAAGTTCCCCAATCTGTCTCCTCCTCCCCATTCTCCCAGCAGGGCTGAGCAGACTCTTGAGCCACACTGCGTCAGCTCCCCAACCTGTCCCCGTCTAGTCTCCCTCCCTCCAAGCCATTCTCCACACTGCTGTCCAAAGGCACCACCTCTCGGAATCCTTGCAGCTCAAAGTGTGGTCTGCATCAGCTGCAGCGACTTGCAGCCTCAGCCCCCCACGCCCAGACTTTCTGCGTCAGAAGCTGCGCGCGGAGAACGCCAGGCCACGCAATCTGTGCGGTGCGGCGTGAGCAGCACTGCTGAAAGCGCAGTTCTGAACACATCTGCAGGCTTCCTGTGGCCCACACAACGCTGTCAGTAGCTCCTCTCGTTGTCACGTCCATATGACCCCACGATCCTCTCACAAGCACCGTGCTCCAGCTACATGGGCTTCTTCGCAATTTGGGGGGCCACATTATATCCTTGCAGGTATCTCGCCTTTGCCTATGAGACATCGTATGTGAAATCAACCGGGACGTTGCCTGATGCGTAATAACAGGTCCTCAATAAACACTAGCCACGCATCGAACGTGCTAAGCATTTTACATACAATCTTTGATTTAATCCTCGCCACAGCCCTTTGAAGTACCTATAACTCGTCCCTTTTTCTTAGAAAGGGATCAGAGGCTTGGGGAGATTAAGTGGCTTGTTCAGGGTCACCAGGTCACCTATGGAGAAAGGACAGAGCCACGACTCGAAGGGCCCTGTGATGCCCGAAACTCCACTTGGTGCTGGTGCCTCCCAGCAAGCGCGAGTGCTCTGCGGGCGAGCTTCTCCTCTTTTCCAGAACCAGGTTCACATGTGCATGTCCTTCCACTATGGTCCTAGCTCTGCTTTCCCAAGCAGGCAGCTGAGTCTCAGGGTTCTTAAGGGACGTTCTCAGTGTCCCCAGCTGGTCCCCACTCTGGTAAGTACAGGCATACCTTGAAGATATTGTGAGTTCGGTTCCAGACCATCACGGAAGTCGAGTATCACAATAAAGTGAGTCGCACTAGTTTCTTGCTTTCCCAGGGCATACGAAAGTTATGTTTACCCCACACAGCAGTCTAGGCGTGCAATAGCATTATGTCTAAAAATGCACATAACTTAATTAAAAAGTACTGTACTACTAAAAAACGCTGACAGAGACGCAAACAGAACACATGCTGATGGACCTGCTTGATGTAGGGTTGCCATAAACTGTCAATTTGTAAGAAGCGCAATAAAAGGAGGTATGCCTTACCAGGGTCAGACTCAAACCCAGACCTCTTTCTCCCCGTCTCAATTCTAGTTGAGACATAGAATGACCGTGGGTTTTACAGAAAGCCAGAATTAGGCTTTCAGTTCCCAAAAAATACGAACTAGAGGAGTCAGGCTAATTCAAAGAGACACGAGGTCTTGTCAACAGGACATTGTTAGTGTTTCTTCCGCATGAAGCCTTTTCTCAGGGTGACACCAACCAACTCCAAGCAGGAACAAAGGTCCCCTGGCTGCTTTCTCATCTCTGACCACAGATGGCACTCTCTAACGGAACACATTAAATTCCAACAGGGCAGGGCAGAGCAGTGGGAACAGCTACAAAGTTAGACCCAGTCTGGAAATAAAACCAACATCGCTGTGAATCACAACAGTTTTGGAAAACGCGAGAGTGAAATAATGGTGCACAGTTCCAAGAAATAAAACCCGGAACAGCTACCCCAGAAAGCCAATGCCGGGAATTATTTATTTTTTAATTATTGTCTGTGACTCAAGGAATCTGTACCCTTATTTCTAAGAACACGAATTCTGTGAGAAAGATGGCTTTTGTATAGGGTTTCCCTTCGGGAGCCCCTTGGTCACCAGGAGATGTGAATCAACTGTCTGAAATACCCGAGACACCATTCCATGTCCTGGAGGGAGTGGGTCACACTCCTCAGGGAGATTGTGACTAGAAGGCACAGCCACCTGCCCGGGCCTCGGCTGAGCCCAGGTGTCCGGCTGGCTGCGCAGCTCTTCTTGGCAGGTGGTTCAGATGGAGGGAAAGGCTGTCACTGGAGCCTTGCTGTCCCCTCCTGCTCGTTTCAGAGGCCACAGAGTGGGTGAGACATCGTGTCCCTGTGACGTCTGCACTGACCACAAAAAGGTTTAATGTGCCAGACATAACTCTTAGAGGTGAACGAGACCGTGAGAGAAGAGGTGGATACGGCAAAGCCAAACCCACCGTCCCATGCCTTGAATCAGGGAGCCCAAGACTCCTTTTTTAGGAATGTAGAACTGGAAAGAGCCTAAACCCAGGCACGTGCTTTCTGAAAATTTTTGAATGATTCCTTAAAATAGCGTATCGATATTTATCCAAACACTAACAATTGGTGCTTAACCCTTTGTAGACGAAATCCTTTTTGGAACAAGATTTAAAGAATACCCAAGTCATATTACGGGTCCTTTAGCTAATCTACATCATTCTTAATCTCCCTTGCTCTCTGCTTGACTTCAGTGGAGGCTCCCCCTTCACTCTCTCAGGAGACTCTACTTTGAAATAGTCCTGGGTTTTCCCGGATTGGCAAAGGCAACCTCGTGGTCATTCTGTCACGCCCACTGCAAACCCAGCAGAGGGTGCAAAGGAGGTCCTGAGATCAGAGCAGTGTCCCTTGAGCTTGTCGAGCAGAATTTGGCTTCATCCCTACGTCCAGTGTGCCCCAAGAGCGACTTGAATGGCCCCTGGAAGGCCCGACCTGAGCTCCCTGCTCTGACCCCGAGCCCTCCCTTCGCCTCGGCCCCCTGTCCCCATGAGTCAGCTACCAATGAGGACAGCTGCCTCAACTGGAAACCTCTGCTTTCATTTCCCAGCGCGGCAGGCAGGATGTGGCCTGTCACAGGACACTCCCTCCGGGGCCTCGCCCGGACTGCCACTCACCCCATTTAGGGTAACAATCAATGTCTCCTTTTACAGTACAGTTTGTTTATGCAGTGATGTAATCTGGGAAGGCCATCTCTTCCTGAGGTCAGTACAATGCCTCCTTGGACAAAAGGCAGAGTGCTGGGAATCGGGCACTGTCTGGGTTCTCTGGGACACGCACACAAGGACCCTGGGTACACTGCGGCTTAATCTACCCAGTGAGGGCGATGGCCGGAGACGCTGTTCCCACGGAGCGGCCCACCGAGCTGGGGTGGGAGCCTCGCCGAGAATGGCCTCAGCATTGCCGTCTGCCTCGGGCACCCCCCCACGGCTCACTTGCCCCACACCCACTCTACTTGTGTGAATGGACTGCAGGGGGGTATGCTGGGAAAAAATAGGACATGAGCAGGAATGTCGCATTGACAAGACTTTGGGCAAGAGATTTCTCCTCCTGAGAACACGGGGATGACAACAGCCCCCTCTCAGGTCCTGCTGAAGACTAACTCTCACGTGACTATTGTGGGTCCAGCTGTGCCTGTGCTGGGGCATGGCTCCCCACGCACCCGCGTCAGGGCCCAGAGGAAAGGCCAGGCCGGGACATCGTCACCTTGTGATTGTAAAAGTGCCCGTTGATGGAGAACCGGTGTCTCCGGAGGCGCTGGGCCTCGCCGGGCGCGCGGCACTTGGGCCTCCTCTGGATCATGCAGCTGGCGTCGCTCTTGGTGCGCATGAGCTGTGGGATCTCCTCGTCCTCCTCCGGGGGCCCTGCAGTGAGAAACGGGCGAGAGGGTGGCCAGGGGCGAGATGCTGACACGGCGTCCGCGTGCCGTCTGCGGAGTCTGGCTCCCTCGAGCCTCATGGCCACATCGTGCTGGAGCAGACAGTGACCTGAGTGCGTTCCTAGGGCGGAGGCTGGGGTAGGGCTGGCATGATCCCCAGTTTGCAGACAGGACGGTGAGACCCAGCACAGGGTAAGCCATGCCACAGTGCCACCCTGCTCTCTGTCTTGGGGCACCAGGGGAGGTCTTTGGTGGCCCCAGCCCAGTCCTCTGAGTGCCCACTCTGGACAAGCCCTTCCCTGAGTACGAGGGAAGGGCACACAGAGGACAGGCGAGCAGTTACTGATTCCAGAGGCCCTGGAGGCTTGGGGGCCTGGAGGGCGCCGTGCCCCCTGCTCACGCTCCTCCTCTCTGTAGAGCAGCACAGGGCAGGGGGTTCAGGCCGCCGGCAAACTATGTCACCTGTGCAAGCTTCTGCTTTTTTTCCCACAAAGAGGAGCAAGTGGGAATGTGCGCGGAGTGCTCACAGGCGGGCCCCTGAGTAGGCGTTCAGCCAGGGCAGCTCCCGGAGACGCACCAAGCTGCTTGCTGCTGGTGCGCAAAGCCGTTCTCTGCAGACTGTGGCTGTGAGCCGCGCCCCTCCTCTCCCACCCCGATGAGATCGGCCCCAGGCACCTCGCAGGCTCGGCTCACCTGCGCTGTCCCTGGAACTCTCGGCCTTGCGCGCTGGCTGAGTGCCTGGCTCCTGGGCAGTGACCCTGCCATCCTGGGGAGGTGGCTCCTTTCTGAAAAGAGACATTCTTGGTGCTCCGATGGCTATGGGCAGAGAAAGGGCACTCAGGCCCGAGAGAGGAGACCACTGGCCCCTGGGGACAGGACACGGGTGGGAAGCAGGCCAAGTTGAGACGTGGATTTCACACCATGAGAGTCCATTTAAAACAATACAAGGAAAGGAAAGGCTTCCCACGGTGTCTGCTGGGAGAAGAGTGAGTCCGGCCCTGCAGACCCGAGCGGCCTGTGCTGGGCCGTGTCGCATGGACACATGGACACATGTGCATGGCCGGGGCCCTGTGTTCCTGTCCCAGGGTTGGCTGGGCCAGCCTATGCGCAGCCGCGTGTCAAGTGGGTTGCTGGACTTCCCAAGGGCCTGGTGGGGTGTCGGGCAGGGGCATCCTTGAAGGGGCCAACTTAAGGGCATCTCGGCAGGATAGACCCCAAGGCAGGGCAGCTGGTGCCAGGCTGGAGAAGGAATGGGTGTGACGGGACGTGGCCTCACAGTCCGGGGGAGTCGGGGACAGCAGACAGAAGGAGGGTCCTGGGGAACACGTGGGGCAGAGCCCGCGGCTGCTGTCTGTGACTGCTTTCACCTTGAGGGAGGGGACGCATGGGTCACACTTGCAGCCCTTTACGGAGTCTGCAGTTATGCGCTAAGTCTGGCGGCTCAGAACTCGCTGTGAGTGGCCAGGGATCCCTGGGCATGTGCAGGCGTCAGCATGCTGAGTGCTCGCAGAGCATCAGCTCTACTTGGACATTGGAAGGAGGCAAAGCCCTGAAGGGGTCGTCACGTGCGGGAGCACGCCGGGCTCAGCCGCTAGCTGCTGTTTCTGGGGCTGGGGAGCGGGAGGAGGGACATGCCCATTAAACGGTGAGGCAGGTGGGAAACCATTTCCTCCTGATGGAAATGTTCTTCTGAAAATAAACAAATCTGATCTGAAATTCCGATAACTTGTAAAAATAAATTTGGACATTAAAATAAAAACAGAGTGTTAGGCTAAATGTGTGTGAATTTTTAAGACAGAAGAGGAGACGCTGAGCAATGCGTGGGTGTTGGAAGCCCCAGCTGCAGCCTGCTCCTCTTGCCAGCAAGGTGGCTCGTGTGTGAGTGTTTGAGAAACATGAGTGGAGGTGACGGGAGCCCAAAACGTCCCCCAGGAGGGAGAGAGAGAGGCAATGTGGCTGTCATCCGGGACAGCCACCCGGGGTGAGGCTGGGTGCTGGGGCCCAGGAGGACCGAGAGTGGCAGTCACGGGACATGGGGATGGGGCTGGGCCATGTTCCCATGTGAGTCCCCTACAGGAGCAGGGCTTCTGCCCTGAGGCTGAGGACATCCCCACACCACAGAAGTGGAGCTTGCGTTGTTACAGAAGGTGTCACAGAAGCCAGCCGGCCTGGCCGGGCACTCACGGGTGGCTGCTGGGCCGTGCGGGTGCCCACGACGCTGAGGGGAGGTGCACGCGCTCCCGGTCGTCCTGCACCTGCAGTCGGATGGGCCGCCTGAGTCCCCAGGCGATGCTGAGGAGCCCCTCGACGATCAGAGCCCCTTCTTCCTGTGGGGGACACAGAGGTCATCCTCCACCCCCAGGACAGTCACCCTCAGGGGTCGCTGCCCATCCTCCCTGCAACCCCTTAGGGGTCGGACACCCTGGACACTCAGGCCCCAACACAGCCTCCTCCTTGGCGTCCCTTCCTCTCCCGGGAAAGGGCCATGAGCCTCCGCGCGCAGTGGCGGGAGGCCTGGGCCCTGCGGGAGGAAGCCGGGGGCGTGCCTCCCACTGCTCAGCTCCGCCTGGCCGGGGCTCATCCAGGGACAGAGCGGCTGAGTCAGGTGTCCCACAGGAACCCAGCTGCTGTCCAGAAGGCACGTCCACTCCTCGGGCAAGGAAGCGGTTCCAGGGAAGCGCAGCCCGGTGGCTCGTGCCAAGCAGGATGCCTCTCTGCCCACACCGCACCTGGGCAGGGGGTCCAGAGGTGGCCCTTCCACACGTCCTGACAGCAGCAGTGCCCACTCGCCTGGGCCGAGCCCACCCCTAGATGTCCAAGCTGGATTCTTTCCTGTTGGCCGGTCTTGCTTTTCTCACCACCACTGGGTCACTACTAGCCCCATGTCCCACGACCAGAATTTCTACAACAGCCCTCATCCCATGTCCCCAGCCAGCCTCGGTTTCCCCAGGTCTGCAGATAGCACGGCTCCTCCCTGATGCTGAACTTGAGGTCCTAATGGACAGAGTCCTTTGCAGGCACCTCAGGCTGCCTCTGGCTCGCATCCTTTGCGTCCTTGATTCTGCGTCTCTGACCTATTCCCGGCCCCCGTCTCCGTATGACCACCCCAGGCTCTCGGCTCCCGTCCCGACTACCCCATGCGTGACTGTGGCCAAGCTGCATGGCTTGCACCCTCACAACACCTGCCAGAGCCTTCTTGGCTGCCCTCTCCCCAGAGCCACGGGCTCCCAGCTACGAACTCCCAGTCTGCTTTGACACTAGGTTCTGCAATGGACTTTAAACATCGTTCTCCCATTGCTGTCTCAACCAACATTTTATTTCACTACTTATTTATTTTTGACTGTGTTAAGAACTTCTGACATGAGGCTCACCCTCATAACAAACTTTGAAGCGCGCGATGCAGTGTTGTTCACTGAAGGCCCACGCTGTCCCTTAGGTCTCTGGAACTTACCCACCTTGTGTACCTGAAACTATAGACCCGCTGAGCAGCGGCTCCCCCAGCCCCTGGCCGCCATCATCCTCGTCTCTGCTTCTGGGAGTTTGACTAATTTAAATTGCTCACATAGGTGGAATCACGAAGTATTTCTGATGAACATTGTAGGTTCACAAATTTCATTTCTCGCTCCTCGCTGGCACTGAAGGATCGGTGAGAACAGGGACCCCACGGCGACGCCCTCACATCCCTGGCGGCCCTCACAGAGGAGCTCTGCGCAGGCTGATTTCACGGCTGGTTAGCTACGGCTTCTAGTTTCAAACCGCCCGCTCTCCATGGAGAAAATTGCTGTGACGTTATGAAAATTCCCCCTGGTTTTTTATGTGACCTTGCACTATTTGCTAAAAAAGGAAGGCAACGGGGACCCGGGGTTTTTTTTGTTTTGGGGGCGGGCCGGGGTTTTTTCGGTTGGGGTTGGGGTTGGGGCGGGGCTTTTGGTCTTTTTTGGGAGTTGCCGGTTGTTGGTTTTTTCCCAGGGGTTTCCCCGGGGGTTGCCCCCTTGTTCTTTGGCGGCTTCTTGCCCGGCCCGTTCCCCCGGCGTTGGGGTTGGTTTCTTACGGCGGCCGGGTTTTTCCTTGGCTTCGGCTTTCCCCCTTCCTTTCGGCCCGGCGGCGGCGGTTGGGGCATTCCTTTGGGGCGGAGGCCGGCTTTTGGGTTCTTTTTTCCGTTGTGGCGTTTTCTTTCTGGCCTTCGGGGGGGGCCCCGGGTTCCTTGCGGGGTTCCCTTGCCTTCTTCTTCACGGGCCAGTCACGCGGGCCCTTGCTTCCCCCGAGCCCACCGGCACGCTCTCAGCGGGGCCTTTGCACGTGCTGCCCAATCTGCCCGGCACGTACACGCCCCCGTTTTTTCAGATCTTTGTTCCAGTGTCCCTTCTTAGGGAAGACACTCCCGACCACTCTACCTACAGCGGCAGCCTGTCACCCTGTCCCACTGCGCTGCTGTACTTCCCTTCGCAGCTGTCATCAGCACCTGCGACCACAGCTCCTATCCGTCGCCGGCTCGGTCCTGCCCCTGCCTGGAACGTGAGCTCCAGGGGCCACGCCTTTGTTCACCGCTGTGTTTGCTGCGCCTCGAGCAGTCACCGGCAGGCAGTGGCACGACACATCTGGTGAACAAGTGAACAAATTCTCCTTTGAAAGCACCACATCTGGGGTGTAGCAAGACCAGGACCAGAACCCACAGGCTGCCCTTGGTCCCCCCCATCAGAGGTAGGCATGCCGCGCCCCGGAGCAGGCCCAGGCAGCCCGGCCTCGGCCACCTCCAGGCTGGGGCCCTATATGGCTGATGACTCATCAAGGTCACTTCCCAGGTGGACCCGGCCCTGCCTCACAGGTGCAGGCCCAGGGCTGCGCAGGAATCAGCCAAAGGCCAGAGTGTCCTGGGGCCCTGGGGTGTTGTCTGATACCTAGTGGGGGATGCTTCCAGGCAGTGGTGGCAGACCCTGGGGCTGCCTGCGGGGGCCCAGTGGAGCCCCCTGCCTCTCCCAGCACCCCGAGGTGGCCAGGAGTGATGCCGGCCCCCCTTCACCCTGCAGCATAAACATTTCCGAGCCTCCCACAGGCACAAACACATGTTCCGGGCTGGCAGCTGGGCCAGGCCCCACCCACCAATCTGTTTTCCTCAGAGAGCCTTCCTGAACGTTGCTATTTTTAGCTCTCGTGACAGTAGTTGATGGCTGTTGGAAAGGTATAAAAGCAGCCGCCAGGGCTCGTGGTTTGCCAGACAGCTCAGGGAAGAGCCTTCCACTGTGGACCGCGGGCCTCGTCCCCTCGTCCTCCTCCCAGGGATCCCACACCGGACACGGGGCTCCAGCTGCCAGACCCCACCCGGCCTCCCGAGAGCTTCGCAGGGGCTTCCTTTGGGCTGAACTCTTCCTGGTTGTCCCGCCCCCGCCACCCCCAGACCCCTGAGCCACAGGTAAGAGGGAGCAGCTGCCCCTGGTTTGAGACAAAACAAGGGCTTCGTTTAATCTTTGAGGGCAGTTCCCAGCCTGGACTGGTGCCCCCACCGCCGCAGGTGAGAGACCAGGGCCGTGCGGTCTCGGAGCGCTTGGTGTTTACAAAGGGGCCGAGGTGTCATTTCATGCGATTCCCGCGGCATCCCCATCGGGCAGGCGTTTACCGCCCCTGCTATGGATGGGTACGGGGCCCGGAGAGGTGGCCTTGCCAAAGGTCGCAGGGTCAGCACATGGCAGATCCTGTTTTTCAACCCGGGTTTCCTCTGACCCTGCGTTTGTTAGGTTGGGTTCTCTTATTTGTGCAAACTCTGAAACAACAGTAATAATAAAGTCTTAAGCCCGTGGGTTTTTAATGTCAGCAGGAAGGAAGGACCCAGGAGTCCGAGCCCTGGTCTCAGCTCAGTAGACTTCGAACTGCTCTGAGAGCACCTAGATCCTCCAGGCAGCCCCAGATGAGGGAGGCGACACCACAGGGGGTGTCAGGATGGCATGGCTCTCACCACCTGTCCTCTGTTAACCAACAGGCTGACGCATCCTCTCGCCGGTACCAATGAGGTCCCGGCTTCTGCTTTCTGTGGCCCATCTGCCCACAATTCGGGAGACTACGGAGGAGATGCTGCCTGGGGGGCCAGGGCAGGAGCCCCCAGCCTCGCCCAGCCTGGACGACTACGTGAGGTCCATCTGTCAGCTCGCGCAGCCCACCTCTGTACTGGACGAGGCCATAGCCCTGGGCCGACCCCGGCCGCCCCACCCGCTGGCCCAGGCCCGCGAGAAGAGCTCCCCTGCCCCGTCCCTACAGGACATCGCCCCCCGTTTCAGTGGCCGGCAGCCCACACTGCTAGAAGCCAACACTGTTGACCCCCTGGACTGGCTCTTTGGGGAGTCCCAGGAAAAGCTGCCAAGTCAGAGGGACCTGCCGAGGAGGACCGGCCCCTGGGGTCTGCACAGACAGATGGACAGTGGCAAGGCCAGGGCTGTGCCCAGAGGGAGGCTCCGTGAAGCCAGGGCGCCTGGGCACTCCCTGGCACGACCGTCGTGGGACGGGCGCCAGAGCTCCAACCTGAGGAGCCAGACTTCTGGGCAGCCTGGCCAGGCCGTGGCCTCCCCCCGCCCAAGCAGTGTCCTCAGAACGCTCTACTCTCTACTCCCAGTGATCCATGAACTCTGACCCCACCCCAATAAAGCCTCCCGTAAAGAGCACACCGGGTCCGCGTCTCCTCCCCCGCCCTCCCCGCTGGTGGAGACTGTCCCTGGCGGGTCTCTGGAAGGGAAACACACCTCTGCAGGGCTGCCTACTTGGGCAATTCATAGCGAGACCCCTCACTGTGCGCAGCGGTGACAGCCTATCTCACACGAGGGGACGAGGGGATGTTACTGCACATTGCTCTGGCCCTTACTGGTTTTTCACTTTGAGCGAGTTTCTTAATGTCTGTTCCTCAATTTTCTCGTGGGTAAAGTGAGGTGGTTGCTGGGACCTGCCCCCAGGCCATTCTGCTGAATAAATGCATGTTATCAGCCCATACGCTGAGTAGCTATTGCTCTTGGTCACGGGTGGGGAGAGCAGTGGTAAGGGCGTGGGGGTACGGGGGTCCCAGACTCGCAAGTGGTTTCAGAGCAAGGCCCTGGGCACTCCCAAGTCAACCTTTTGGCCCCCACACTCAAAGCCCATGTTCTGTGAGGCCCAAGAGAAAACATGGAGTCCTTGGGGACTTGTCATCTGGGTGCACCCAGGACACTCTGCTGGCTCCAACTCACAGGTCCTGTGGTAGCATTTGGAGAGTTCCCTACGCTGAGGGCCAAGACAGAGCCTGCACCACTCAGCCCACAGGGCGCCAAGTGCCTGGACCCGCGGCCTGGTCCCCACTCTCCCCACCCCTATCCACTGCCTCCCCCTGGGGGCCTCGCTGCAAGGCCAGGCTGTCACCCAAGGGTGAAAAGTGGAGCACTGCCCAGCTGCCCTGCACCAGGCAAGCCCAGATGTCTCGAGGCCGAGGCCAGCCTGGCCAGCCCTAGGTCCCCTGCAGCCTGGAGAACCCCAGTTTCTGGAGATGTCTGGCAGGCAAGGGGGTGAAGGTGGGGAACAGGGGGAGGAAGGATTTCCTTCCTCCGAGAGGTAGGGGTGGCCTCAGGGAACTGCAGACTCCGGTCTGAGGACCGGTCACCCTGCTGCCTTGGGCCAGGCTGGGGCTGTCTGACCCAGCTCAGGCAGAAAGGGACAGAGAGAGGAGGACAGAGCCGTGGGCCCTCGGTCTGCTGAGTCTCCTCCACCTCCTTGCTCTGTGAACTGTCGATCTGTTTTCTTTCTTTTTTTTGTGGCTATTTTTAATTGCTTTGGACTTGTTCAATGTTTATCTGTCCTCTGTCATGTGTGTTTTCTGGGGAGATGGAATATGAATTACAGATTAAAAAGAAAAATTTCAGATAAGCAATTTACTTAGCTTTCTTATCTATAAAATGGAGACACCACCACCATCGTCACACCCTCGAGGGGCTGGGGAAACTGCACAGATGAACTTGGAGAGGCAGCTACAAGCACTGTACACAAATGTCTGCATCTACCACAGCCGGCTGTGCTGCTTTGGTGGCCTCAAACCTGCAGGTCCCTGACCTTCTCCAGCAAATACATGTGGGGCAGCCTTTAGCCAGACCTTCCCCAGGAGAGAGGGGAGGGCTGATCTGCCACGTGGTGCCTGGCTGGTGCCTGGAAGGCCAGGCTTGCTGGGCCGGGTCCCTGCAGCCCCTCCTGCCAAGCAGCAAGAAACAGCATGAAACCCTCCTCCGGCAACCTGGATGACAGGATGACGTTAGTGGACTCCCCCCCACACCACCCCATTAAGTCACACTGTCACACTGCTGCACCTGGGGAGGTCAGGCAGGGCGTGGACACGCGGGACTGGGCTTCCCTGCTAGTCTCCTCTGGGGTGAAAGCTGAGGGTACCTTCGGCAGGTGCCCGCCCCCCCCAACTGAATAGAGGCTCGGGGGAGGGGCATCTGGCCGCGACCCAGGCTCCTGAGGACAGGACAGCCTGGCACAGTTGCTTTCTCTCCACGGTAAGTCCTCCTGGTGGGGGCCCCGATGGCGCATCATCACCTTCCCCACCCCCTTGGCTGCAGTGCGGGATAGGGGATGGGCTGGGGGAACAGGGTGGGGGTAGGGGGCGCCAAGCCCCGCCCAGAGGGGCAGGCTGGGAAGCACAGATGTCCCTGGGGCCGACCCTTCACTCCAGGGGCGAGTGGTATGCCAGGCCTTAGGAGAGCGGACGGGGCGACCCTGCGGGGATGGATCCCGGCCTCCCGCACCCGCACCGGAGGAGAGACACAGCCCCGCCAGGGAGGCGCCCCGCGGTGCTCGCGTGGCTCCGGCGGGCCGGGTGTCATTGCGCTCACGGCCACCAGGGGAGCCCCCGAGCCAGGCCGGTGGGGCAGGTGCGCGCCCGCCCGGGGGGCTCCCGCTGCCCTGGCTCACACCGTCAGTCCGGAGTGATAGGTTACGCGTTCCAGGTGGTCCTTTTCTCTTTTAAGATACCAACCAGCCTGGTTAAAACCCTTTGCCATCTTCGAAACGCTCACCCAGCTGCTCATGCTCCTCGTTGTAATACAAGCAAAATTATCCCAAAGGCAAGGTTTACAATAAAGTCAGGTGAGCCCTCCGCCCCCGCTCAGGAAGCTGGGAGAAGGATCACAGGGAAACGCTTGCCCCTGCCCGCGTTCTGCGGACGCTGGATGTGGCGGTGGAGGGGAAGCTGCCCCCAAACCGCAGTGCTCTGGCTGAAGTTCCTGCAGGGAGGCCCAGTGACAACTGGGAGGGGGTCTCTTCCAGGGCCCCTGTGGCTCTGTGAGGGCGTGCGGGGTGGAGAGTCCCTCACAAGCCTGAGGGCACCTTAGCTTGGGGAACCAAGGGTGACAAACAGCGCCTCTATCAAGTGATGCTCAATTGAGACCCCGAGAGACCTCCAAAGCTTAGTGCTGGAAACGGTATTGCCGTATCGTAAGCGACTGTGCTCAGACTTGGAGCCATGCCGGCATCTTTCATTCATTGCAATGTGACCTTGGACTAGAGACTTAAACTCCAAAAGCCTCGCTC
This sequence comes from Propithecus coquereli, assembly GCF_000956105.1. Classification (NCBI taxonomy): domain Eukaryota; kingdom Metazoa; phylum Chordata; class Mammalia; order Primates; family Indriidae; genus Propithecus; species Propithecus coquereli. The sequence goes on along the minus strand of NW_012150108.1, from coordinate 1,564,510 downwards.
TCTTTGCCTGGAGCATGATAATTCCTACATTGCAAAATTCTTAAATAGAGGAGGCAAAGTGCCTGGTGCATTGGAGGTTTCTTGGGGAATGTCAGTTCCTTTCGTCTGCCCAGCCCTTCGGGCTTGCAGTATCCAAAGAGAGGCCTGCCAGGCGTGGCGCTGCCCCTGCAGCAAGTGCCTGGCACTGTGGAGTGCCCAGAGGCCCAGGAGGCCCCAGGTCTGTAATTTTCAAGATGGGTGGTAGGTAGTCATGGGGCCTCAGTGAGGCCCGGAGACCCCAAGGGGTGTGGTGCCTGCCCCAGGAGCCAGCTGTGTTACCAATATGAGAACTCTGCTTCTCAGGCCTGTGGACTTGTCTTTACAGCGCTGTCACCCCGAAAAGTCTTTCACTTCCTCAGGCAGCCACCCCCATGGCCGTCAGGGCTGCAGAAATTTCCTAAAAGGCACTTTCTGGCTCCGTGGAGATCAGGTCACATCCTCACACACACTTAGGAACAGGAATACGAAAATCCCCCTGTGGGTAACTTCCTGCCACTGTGGGCTGTCGGGAACGCCTCTGCCTGGCTTTGGAGTCCCCACTTCTGTTTGTGGGCTGTCCCGCACCCATGAACACAGGCCCGGGCTGGGGCTTCCCAGCCCACACAGCCCTTCCTACAGAGGGGATTATCTTGGGGAATCCAAGTGCCAAGAGCAAGCTCTTACTGACAGTTCTCAAGCTTGACCCTCCACCAGATGCCAAGGAGGGCTGGTTAAAACACAGACACCGGGGGCCTCAGAGTTTCTGATTCCGCAGGCCTGAGGGGAGGGTGGGGAAGCGGTGGTAAGAATTTGCATTTCTAACCAGTTCCCAGGTGGTGTTGGTGCAGGGACCAAACACAGAACCGTCAGGGCCTTAGATCAATCCCCGAATGGCCTGAGCCTGAAGAGCAGCAGCCCACCAGAGAGCCTCCCCAGACCCCCTGCGGCATACGCCAAGACCCCTCTGGCCCTATCTGCCATTCCCTCTCCCCCTCTCCCTGCTGCCCGGCTCACCAGAGCGCAGGACTCAGGACTCATCCCGTCTCCGCCCGGGCCCGAACCTGCCGGTCAGTCATCCAACAACTCTGCACAGGGACCCGGCTGCGCCTGGCCTGGGAATGCAGAACAGGCTAGGTCTTCCGTGTGCCTCCAGTAAGAAAAGAGCAGAGCCAAGTCGCGAGGTGGAGGGTGGGCTGGGGGCAGGCAGGCTAAGGCAGGTGTCAGAGAAGGCCACTCCAGCGCAGGGCAGAGCGTGAGTGAAGAAGGAGGTAGTGAGGCAGCCAGATGGGGAGGGGAACAAGTTGTCGGGCCCTGTGTGGTGGGCAGGTGAAGGGAGAGTGGGGTATTGGGTTTGTACCATCCCAGGTTGTCACAGGCTGCCTCAGCATGGCCTGGACTGGAGCCAGAAGCTTCCCTTCCATCCGGGCACATATAACCAGAGCTCCTGAATGGTGTCACATCTGGCCTGGCTGAGGGGCACTGCAGGTGGCTGACTGAGGCCGTCTGGCAGGTGGGTTCCAGCCAGCCCCTCACCCTGCTACTGACTGGCCGTTCCCAGCTGCCCAGAGCTGCCTCTGGGCTGAATGTCTGGGCTAGCTCTCTGGTCTCGTAACCGTAGAGGGATGTGTCGCTGTGTGAGTAACTACAGAGGGAAGGCTGGTGAGCGAGTGGTCCCGCCCTGATGAGGTCCGTGGGCTTCCTGGGGCTTGTGCTGCCCATTCCTGGGTTCAGCAATAGAAGGGGAAGGGGGACTCCGAGTCCACCGGCCCTGGTCAGACGCCGATGGATGGAGGAGGTACAGGGCCAACCCTGTGCCCCACATAAGGCCTCCCCATGACAAGCCTGGCCATTAGGTTGTACAAATATGTCGAATTAGACCACGACGGGTGCACAGAGCCCTGACCAAAGTTCCCATGGGAAACACCTGGAGACTCTGGACAGCGGCAAGGCCAGGGCTCTGCTTGGCCTGCCCGGCGCGTGGCTCCCCAAGCCCGGTCCCTGCTGGATGCGCGCTGGCGTCCAGGTGGTGGCCATGGGCTGTGTTTGGCATCAGACATGTTTTGTTGGGCCCACATGGTGTTTCAAGATTTGGGAAATGCCTCATGAAATGCCAGGTGTCTAGCTTCTCGCTGCGCCAGGCCCACGTTCCTGCTCTGCCGTGACGGGTTTGATCTGATGCACGGCTGCCACCTTCAGTGGGGACCCACGCCCCACGCACGCCCTGCCTGGCCCTTCGGCGTCTGAGCTTGTAACCTTGCAGCCCCACATGCAGATGAGGGCACTGAGGACCAGGGGACCCAGGTGAGACCGTCCGGGGATGGCTGGGCTGGTGGGAGCAGAAAGGGACTGACCTCCCCCTGCCCCCTGTGCTGAGTGCTGTGAGGGGCAGCAGGGATGAGTGGCAAGGGCGACCATGTAATTTATTCTCCAAACTGGGTCACTGCTGAGAGCGAAGGGGAGAGTCTTAATAATTACCCTAAAACAGGATTGTCTTCAGCAAAGTGGGGTAAATGGTGGCCCCATGAACAAGGAAGAACAAACAACAGGCCTCACCTCTCTGTGTCTCAGCTGAAAGCTGGTGCCCTCATGGTAGCAGTTGTAGGTTTTCAGCAGGCTCAAGAGCTCCGACCTAAAAACGTAAAGACACACACGGACTCTTGGGGCGTGGCTTTGGACAAAGCCTTTGGCTTCCCTGGCCTTGGTTTCTTCATTTGTCAAAGGAGCACAATGGCACAGGTCTTGCCAGACACACACGATCGATAGGTAGAGAGACCGGACTGGCCGGCCTGACGCACGCCCTTTGTCTTCCAGAGGGTTTTGCAGCTGGGCCCCGGTTGGAGGTGTGGGGGTGGGGCTGAGAAGGAAATGAGACTCACAGGACAGGCCGAGTGACATCTGGGACATCGAGGGTGTTGGCGCACTTTCACTCTTACAGGTGGCAGTCCCTGACAACCTCCCTGACCTTTGCCTCTGAGTCCCACGCTCAGAGTGAACCCCCTGGGCTCGGATTGCTGGCATTTGAAAGGCTCTTGATTTTCCCCACATGACTTCCTCCAAGGGCCTGGAGTGGCTGCTGGGGGCACCCTGAGGGGTGCCTGCCTCTCCCCATCCTGACTTCCAGAGGCACAGTCAAGGGATGAAAACGACCGTCCTGAGAGCACGACCCCAAAGGCCGTAGGGATCAGGACCCAGATGCTGTCTCTCAGCCTAAAGGGACAGCCACAGTGCCCTGGCTGGTGGGAGGCAGAGAGGAGGCCAGGACAGCCCCTGCACCTGGGCTGGGCTCTGCAGGCCAGCAGACGCAAGGTGTGAGCCACTCAGGTGATTGTCAATCTTCCAGTACACGTTAAAAGGGAAAACGAAACAGGTGAAATTAGTATTAATAATACATTTTATTGACTCAATACATCTAAATTATTATCCTGTCAGCATGTGATCGATATAAAAATTACAATATTAATGAGGTGGTCTTGTTCGTTCTTTAATTTCATACAAAGCCTTTGCCACCTGGAGCATCTTTTCTATGAACCGCACCTCCTAGCCATGGCTACGTGTGGCTCGTGGCTCCCCTACTGGACAGCTCAAAAAAAGAAGTACCCCATCACTGTTCCCCAGGGCACACCATCAGTGAAAAAGTGCCCAGAACCCCTCCACCCAAAGGCTGCCAGGTAGGGCAGTGGCCACAAGGAGATGGCAGGCGTGAACACCCCCCTGCCCCACACCAAGGCTTACCTCTGAATGGATTTGCTGTCGCTGATGGGCACGTGAGAACTGGACAGACAATCTTCCTTCATCTTCTCCTCCTCTTGTCTGCAGACGCGGAAGTCACCTGCTGGGAAGACAAGGGAGGGGCACAGACAGGTGAGCAGGGAGCAGTGCGTCCAGAGCAGCGCCCAGCACCTGCAGCCCCGGCACAGAGGCCACTGGCCTCTGTACCACACCCACCTGGGCGCGGGGTGGCCACAGCCGAAAGGGCCAGCCCCACGCCCCACAGCCACATGTCAGCCAAGCTCAGAACTGCTGAGCCAGTGATACTGGTCTTATCAGCCCCCAACCCTGGGAGACTCTCCATAATCCCCACAAATCCAAATCAATCCCCTAAATGTCTCAGACCACGTGCTCTTTTCCCTTGGCTGGGACACTGTGAATGGCGGTGTCTGCCTCAGCCGTTCCTTCCATCCCGGAAAGCTGCCCTGGGCCTCTCGCTTCCCTTCCCGCTGAGTGGTGGAGTCAGTGCACCTGGGCCGGCGCTCTCAGTGGGGGTTCGTGGGTACCGGCTTCACTGCGTGCTGGAGACGTGGGCATTTTCCCTGAATTACCTAGTCCTTACAGCGACATCGCGGGGTGGGTGTCATCGCGCTTCCATTTTATGGATGAGAAAACAGGGACCGAGGCTGAGCACTTTGCCCAAGATGACTCGGCGAGTAAGCTGCCAAGCCAAAGGTGGAGCACAAGCATTTGAACCCCGATTCTGGTCTCCTGCCCCTTCTCTGTGTTGATCTCGGGTAGTGACTTACACACCGAGCCTTCCTTCCCTTATCTGCACGAGTAATCTCTGGCCGACAGGATGGCTCGTGGACTCACACATGAGACTGTCTCTCTGTCTTTCCAGTCACATAATCGACAGGTTTGAGGAGCCGCCTAAGCCCTCCCGGCTTGTCTTTGAGGGCAAATCCACCAGAGCTTTCTCTACCCTGCTGGCGTCTTCCGCATAGGTTCCTGCTTCTCTCCCTCCCCATGTTATTCTTGCTGAGGACTCTCTCTTATCGAGGCCTCCTACAGGCTGGGCAGCGAGGCAAAGCTTCACACACACACACACACACACACACACACGCTCATGCACACACATGCATGTGCACATACATGCACACGGCCAAACACATGCACACACATGTACATACGCACACGTGCTCTCCTGTGCTGACCTGTCTCTACCTCCCGAGTGGCAGGTAGGGGCCCGAGGGCTTACGTAACATTGGGAGGTGACACAGCCTGGGTGCACACTGTGACCTTCCCACCAGGGAGGCTGGCTCATTCACGGCAGCCCACGTCTGTTCACACACACCTGGCTCATCATGTCTTCCTGACGTGTGCGTGTGCAGTTGTTACTGGGGGCCCAAGGTCAGGGCTAACTCCTGTCGTATTTGTCAATGTCCTGGGAGCCCATCACGCAGGGCACTCTGTCCCCTTGGCACTGACGCTGCCCAGTCCAGCCCTCTCCCTCCTTGACACCCACAAACCCCACAAGCCTGCCCACTGTGCTGCATCGGCTCTGAATGAGGTCTGGTTCCAGAAGCAGGGGAAATCGGCTGGCGCAGAGAAGGGGAGAGGCCCGGGGAGGCGGGCTTCCCAGTGACCGCAGGGTCATCCTGTGAATTCCTCCCTCTGCCCTGCTCTGGGGCGAGTCACGTGGGAGCCTAGGAGGGGCCAGTCCCCCAGCACCAGGGCCCCTCCACAGGGACGCAGGGCCGTGGCACCATCGGGACCTGGAGCTGGGGACCTCTGGCCCCGTTCTTCTCAGCAGGGCGACAGGGATTTCTAAATAACGAAGTTCCGGTTCCTCAGCCGGTCAGCTCGCCCGTGGAAAAGTGATCTGCCGGCTCCCTCTCTGGATGGTTCCTCACGGACTCGTGAGGCAAAAGCTGACTCCGGCCCGGGTCGGCCACGCTGTGTCTGCGGGTCCACGGCACAGTGATGCCCGGCTTTAAGCAAGCTCATTATGGGAAGGGCTGGATTCACCCCGACATAGCAGGAGGTGGCTTTTCTCTTGCCTTCCTCTTGTCCAGCTTCCACCCCACTCCCTGCCCCCAGCCCCGGCCTTGCCCAGAGGCTCACAGCTCCCCTAATGACTCTGCTTTTCCCTCCTCTGGGCTTGCTAGTGCTGCTCTCTGTTCAGAACTGGCCTCCGCCTCCTCCAGGAAACTCTCGCCAGAGAAGCCCGGCCAGTGTCAGGCAGCTCCTCCCCCGGCTCCCGGCTGTGCTGGGCACGCAGGGCCTGTGTCTTGTTTGACTCCCCCAGGAGAACAGGGACGCCCCTTCTGCTTCACCACGTGTTTCCAGCAGCAAGCTCAAGCCTGGCAATCAGACGAGGTCTGTAAGCGGTTGTTAAGTTACTGAATGAACACAAGAAGCTTCACGGCCTTCTCCAACGCCCCCTCTTTCAGAGATGTGCATGTACAGCAGGGACAAAAATGTTAAAAGTCTCCAGGGGCCAAGGAAGTGACTCAGCTGAGGGACACTGGTCACACAGTCCTTGGAGAGTTGAGGGACACATTCCTCCTCTAAAGGGGCAGCTCTTCTGGTGTTTCATAAGAAGCCAGAAATCTGGATTTTTATGGGCTTTCGCTGCTTAAAGTTGAGTGACAGTGGCAGACACATTTGCTGTCCCTGGAATTACCTTCCAGGGCCTTTCCCAGCCCCCTGCTGCCAGCTGAGGCCATGGGCCTAATTCCAACCAGTGTGCCACAAACACAAGTGCTGTGGGTCGCTTCCGGGCCAGCACATCTGAGAGCCAGTGTGCAACGCTCCAGCCCACCTGTCCCCTGCCGCGGTGACCCGGGAAGCCACATGTTCCAATTGGTGCAGCTACTCAATGGTCAGCCTGGGTCCCTGAGTGACTCTGCGGACCAGCCACACTGCGTGTGGGCCCGGAGAGAGAAATCAGCCTCTGCCATGATAAGTCACTGATGTGTCGGGGACTTGTTACTGCAGCATAACCCAGCTTATTTACGCATGCAGTAAATAATTCGATTAAAGCAACGTATATATTTAGTTTAATGTTTTATATTTAAATCTATTTAGAAATAAACTGTAGACAGACCAAACCCACTTGCAGAACAGACACACTTAGTCGGGCTCCAGTGTGCGACTTCTGACTCACGACATAACTCGGTTTACAATACTTCCATTCTGTCGCAGCACGTGGGCAACGAGATCATTTTGCTCTGTGTCGTAGGAACATCTATAAGTGGAGCTCCCCATAAGTCAAGTAATGGTTACTTATTTTTTAAATTTTTTTAGAGACAGGGTCTTGCTCTGTCTCCCAAGCTGGAGTGCAGTGGTGTGATCATAGTGCATTGCAGCCTCAAACTCCTGGGCTCAAGTGATCCTCCTGCCTCAGCCTCCCAAGTAGCTGGGACTACAGGCATGTGCCACCATGCCTGCTAATTTTTAAAAAAATTTTTGTAGAGCTAGGGTCTTGCTATGTTGCCCAGGCTGGTCTCAAACTCCTGGCCTTAGGCGATCCTCCTGCCTTGGCCTCCCAAAGTGCTAGGATTAGCGGTATGAGCCACCATGCCTTGGCTGGCCATGGTTACTTATTAATATTAGTAGAACTTGCTTCCTAAAGAGCTCTGGGCTGTTTCAGTTGCATGCCTTCTGGGCTTAATTTTTCCATCTGTGCAATAAGAATACTGTCCTCCAATGGGTTTGAAATTTTCTCAACCGTAGAACTCTTCGTTCAAATGGAAAATTCACGCAAATCAGATTAAAGGAAGTTGCTCTGGTTGGCAGTGAGGTGGGTGGCAGGGAGCCTCATCTGCCAGGGATCTGGGCAATACTATTTGCAAAGCACTGTCCTTCCTTGCCGGCCTTCAGGAGTGCCTTTCCCCGAGTGCCTGCTTATTTAAAGGATGTGACCATTGTACTGAGTGCTCCCAGCTGCAGGCGGGTGGCACTGCTGGGGGAACAGCTCAGAGGAGGGAATCGGGCGGAAAGCAAAGGAGAGTCCTGCGTGGCAGGTGGCAATGTGAAGGGAGGAGGGGGGCGGTGGGCTTTGGGGCAGACAGCTAAGCTTGGCAGGGACCGAGAGTGGGGCACGCCATCCCATGGGGAGGGCAGGGAGGTCAGGGAGCAAGGCTGGAGGAGGCGATGCGAGGCCCACTTCAGCAGAGTGGGGCTCTTCCCACTTGCTGGGCTGGGTGCTGAGGCTTACAGGGTGGGGACCTTGGCGCCATGGAAAGACAGTCTCTCTTTTGAGAGAACCACATGTTTCTGTGTCCTCAGATACTCATCAGCTGCATGGCTCTACGCAAGCCGCTTGGTCTCTCCAGTTCTCACTTCCCTCCGCCCCAAGCGGGCAACACCCGGTCTACCTGAGCTCCGGAGTCTTCAGCTCCGGGGTCACGTGCAGATTCCACTCCAGAAAGGAGCCTGTGCTTGGGCCCTGTCTCCTCTGTCAGGCTTCCATTCATTCTGGTGAATTGTATTCATTCTGATCTCAGTGTCTTGCTGAGTCCTAAAGTGAGCTGCACAGGGACCCGGGGGGCAGCCTAGAGACAGCGGTTACATGAGCGAGCTCTGAGAGAGAACACACGCACCCCAGCAAGACAGTAGCAGGAGCCATCTCTCCATTCGGAGCAATTTCCTGAAACTGCCCCTTGAACACTGAATCTCCTTGTGCATTGGGCTGGGCCTTCGAGAATCTCGAATGGAATGTTTTCCAGCCATTTATAAACAACACAACCTTATCTTGAATTTAAATCCTAGGCAGAAGCTCAATACACAAATGGATGAACGCAAGGCTGCCGGCTGGAAGCCAGCGTTGGGAGAGGATGGGCTTGGGCTGGCCTGCCACCCAGGCACAGTCTCAAAACCACAGGGTGACAGATGCCTTTGGACAGGCCAGCCGGCCCTCCCTTCCCCCAGCCCTGCCGCTCTGCTCTGGGCAGTCCGGCCTTCTTTGTCTTGGTCTGCTCCCCTCCCCCAGCCCCGGCGCACACAGCTCAGGCCTCCACGCTAGCTTCCCAGGCCGGAGCCACTCTGTCCCCAGCCAGACAGCTTGGCCGGAGCCAGGGCCCTTTGTCCCCCAGAGGAGGCCCCGGGCAGCGTGCCAGCCACGCTACCTGTTTCCAGTGAACGAGCAGTGAGTTGTGCCCACTTGTCCACTCCAGCAGCTGCTCTGCCAGCCTTGTGGAGACAGCTGACAGCCAGCACAACAGCCTGCCATCCCTGTTGGGGACAAAGGCCACCGAGGCCTTGATAACTGCCAGGCATGGACCACCTTTCCTTTCTGTGGTCATGGAGCCAGTCATCGCAGAAGAAGGTGACTGATTCTCGAAGGCACCTCTGGGGCCCAACGCCTGCAGGCCAATGGCGGAAGGAGAAACAGAGGCCTGGCGAAGTGGGCTTTCCGTGGAGACAGCCCACACGCTGCCCCACTCTTGAGTCTTGCAACGTCCTCCGTTACGTACGACACGGCAAACAGAGGTGGTGCTGTCCTCACTCGGCAAAATGGAAAGTGTGTTGGCATCCACATTAAATTCTCCGAGCACGTCTGTGAAATCCGAGAGCTTGGTTACCTCCCCGCTAACATTCCCTGAAACTGTGACCCTTATTTTCTTATTTTGGCACGACTTAAATCAAATAGGTAATAAAGTGACCTAGGAAGCAGAAGAAAGGAGGACCGAGGTGTGGGCACAGCTGGGAGCCTCTCAGCCGTGGCGCTGGCGCTGGAGGAGGGCGGCAGGTGCAGGCCACGCTGCCAGCACGCCTGGGGCACCTACGCTCCGCTCTCCGGGAAGCCCATGGCTACAACTTCCAAAGGCCAGAAATGCCAGCCAGAAGTGGCAGTAAGGCGCTGACAACAATGAACCTTTAGAAGGGCCTTCCCAGCACCTGTCAGCCAGCAAAAGGCAAGAGCTTGGCCAGGGAAGAAGCTGCAGTGCCTGCCGGCACCAGATGCCTCGAGAGGGGGTCTGGCTGGACGTGGGCCACCCCTCGGAAGGCATTTTTGTGAGAAAGCCAGCCGTTCAGTTGTAGATGGCAGGCAGCTGCCACTCAGCCTTCTTCCACACTGTCGTCCTCCCCCGCTGTCCAGTTCCAATGGCCTGCCCCTCCCCTCCTCTTCACCCCTAACATAACCCCCTTGGCTCGGCCACACCCATCCCTGCGGGCTAGAAAGCCCAGGGGGGACTTTGTGACTCTGTGCCCGGTCCAGATGGGGGTGATAAAGGCCTGGGAAGCACGAGAGAGGTGGGCACAGAGCTCCCCTCCGCCTCCACTCCCTGCTGTGCCCTGGGCCAACCGCTCCTGGCCCCCAGCCTGCCTTTACCGTCTTCCCAGACACAGTCTCCCCAGACACAGTCCTGGGCTCCCTATGACAGGTCTCCCTGAGTCCAGCCCTGACACCGTTCCCCTCCCTCTGAAGAGCCGGGCCCTGGGAATCCATGCAGTTCACAAGCCAGTCTTCCTCTGGAAGCTCCCTGACAGCCCCAGCCTAGGGTCAGTCACCCTGACTCTGGTGGGCGGGTCTTCTAGTTTCTGCCCTTGTTTAAGGTACAGCAACCCGGGCAAGAAAGCTGTTTCCGATCCTCCTGCTGCCCTTACGCATACATTCCCCGGCCCCCCGACCGGGCTCACCTCCCATCTATGGAAAAGGAGATCTATGGCAACAGGGATTTTCTCAGCTATGTTTCTGGGTCAAACAGGTGCTCAGAATGGCCACTGGCCAACATCCTGACTGCCTGGGGCCAAGGGCGCAGCACAGTGAGGCGCCCTCGGCTGCTGGGTGCCGGCGACTGCACAGCTGCCCTGGACGCTCCCCGTAACCCACTTGTGCTTCCACTGCCCCAGCCTGCTCGTGCCATGCCCCTGCTGGGGTGCTGTCCTGTGAGATGCAGTGGGCCTCAGACTCTTTTGGGTCATGGAGCCCTTCAGAGTCTTTTGAAAGCTTAATGCACGCTCCCCAGGAAAATACACACACGTGTGTGTGCGCATGTGCACATCTGTACATGCACGCACACACACACACAATTTGCGTACCACTGCAGGGGCATCAGGGAGCTCTTGTCCATGTGTCCCGAGATCCCCAGATCCCAGGTTAAGCATCTCTGCCGAAACGTGTCACAGCAAGAAAGGGGAGGCAGGAGCACTGCGGAGAGGAGTGTGAATGCGAGTTTCGCTGCGGCATCGACTTGGTGACCTCAGCATGTCCTGCCATCTCTCAGACCCCGGTTTAGCCAGAGCTGTTGTGGCAACTGGTGCTGAATATCTTCACGGTTCTTCCCAGCACTGCCACCATGGGGCTGTATGACACCTCGTCCCTGCTCCCCAAGGTCAGGCAGGGCAAGGGGACAGGGTCCGGGACCTCTCCCTCAGCAGCTCATCCTGGGGAAGAAGGTCCGATAGCCAGAAAAGGAGACCCAGGGAACAGCAAGTTCCCCTTTAACAAAACTGAGAAAACTGCAGAAGTTTTGGGAAGTGCCACTTCCTACTTGATTTTAATTTACTTTAAAACAATTTCAAATTATTTCCTTCAGTGTACTCTGTGAGAGTATAAGCACCCTGCCTTTGCAAGGCTCTGGGTTCAAAGCTCTACTTTGCGATTCCCTGGCTGAGAGCGCTCGGGCCAGCCCTTTCTCGCTCGGAACCTTAAGTAATTACAATCCTTGGTGACTGTTGTGAAGGCAAATGAGGAGACCTCTAAGATGGGGCTTGTATGGGGCTCACCTGAGGCAAACAAGAGCTCTCATTGCTGTCACTATTGCCATTGGGAATCAGAGGTTCTGGGGATGGGGCCGTGGGACTCAAAGAGGATGAGAGGCCTCCCCCCAGGAGTGGCTGGGGGTGAGGAAATAGGCTGAATTTATCTCCCAAACCAGGACCCCGGTCCCCAGGGGCCCAGCCCAGAAGGCTTTCTGAAGACCCCATAGTCAGGGTCTCCCCTCTGAGGCTTTGCATTTGTAGGATTTGAACTTTGACCCACACCTGAGGTCATGTTCTTTGTTATCTGTCGTGGTCTAGTTGGCCCTGACCCAGGGGGACCCTGGACCTTAATTCTGTTCTTGATCTCCAGGATCCCCCGGAGCCTCCTGGTGGGAAGACAGCCCCATCTTCGGGTTTCAGATGGACCCTGGAATCTGTGGCATCAACCTTACCTTCACTGCCAGTCTTGAACCACCAGCACTGCACGGAGAGAACGATGACTAGAACCAAGGGAGGCAGACTTAACACACACCCACCCATGGCAACTTCCAGCCAGCGACGTGTGGACCTGAGCTTGACCAGTTTCCTTTGCTCTTCACTCCCTTCTCCGCCTCTCTCTTCCTCTTCCTCCTCCACCCACTCCTTCCCCGCTCCTCCCCGAGCACTCCAGCCCTGGTGGCAGTAGCCCAGGACCCACACTGAGGAACAGGAGGCAGGAAGATCCCCATTTACCTGTTCGTTCACTGATTCACTCATAGTTTTTTTTTGGTTGTTTTTTTTTTCATGGTTTCTGGCAACAAATCCTGATTGACACCCCAGTGCTGTGGGTTGTTAAAATACAGTGAAGCTAGTGGGGTCTCTTCTGCCAGTTTGGGTTCAAATCCCAGAATCCCAGCCTCTATTTGCTGCGAGAACCTATTTAATTCCTGGCCTGGCCCTGGTCCTGGTGTGAGAAGAGGCTCCTGCCCACAGGGCGGTGCCAGATTAAGGAAAGCAGTGAGGCATCTTTTGGAAGCAGGGAGTGCAGGGCAGAGAGTCAGGAGCTCGAGAAGAGCATGGCCCTGGGTTCAAATCCTGACTCTACCACGGACTCCTCTGGGTAAAGGCAGACAACTCTGTAACTCTTTCAGCCTCAGTTTCCACTTTTGAAAATGGGCATAATGACAGTACCAATCTCACTGTGCTGTGAGCAGTAAGTGGCAAATTGTGTTACAGCACAGGGCCTGGCCCAGGGCAAACCCTCTGAAACAGCCATCGTTAGGAAAGCTTCCCCTGTAGCATCTTGGCATTCGTTTTCCATCTGGGAAACGGAGCAGCGCTGCAGGTGCGCAAGGCTCTTTCCCCAACTGTGGGACCGATGCTTCTAGGAGACTGGCTAAAGACGGGTGAATAAAGGCGTGGCCAGCACCTGTCCGGCCCCTAAATTGCCTTCCCTTCGGAGGGGTGCCAGGCGCAGCGCCCACTCTCAGCGCTGGGCCCGAGGCCCGCAATGCGCCAGGCTGGCAGGGGAGGGAACCCTGCGCATGGCGGCCAAGGGCACAAGTGCCTGGGCTCCAGCGCCCTGCCCGCTGGCAGTCCGGGGTCGGAGGGGGTCTCCGCGGACGCCCACGAACCCTCCTGCCCAGGCCTCACTCACCGTCCATTCATCGCGCTGTCCAGAGGCCGCTGCGTCTGCCGTGCCCTCGCCTGCGCCCGCCGTGCCCTCGCCTGCGCCGGAGCAGAGCCGGCCGCGCCTGCCGCCCGCGGCCCCCGCGCTGCGGGGCGGGCCCCGCCCCTCGCCCCGCCCCTCGCCCCGCCCCCGCGCGCTACAGCCAACGGCGCCGTCCCGTACTGCCCCGCCCCCGGCACGCCCCTCGGGCCACACAGCCAATGGCGTGGTCCGGTCGCGAGCCGTCCCGCCCCGGGGCACACGGGTGGGGGCCGGAGGCGGGGCGGAGCCAGAGGGGCCGCGGGGACGGTGTGGCGCGTCGGGCACCGGTGTCCCCAGACCACACTGCTCGGAGCCCCGCGCGCCTCCAGAGTCCCCAGCCCCGGGGCGCCCCGGGACGCGCGGAGAAAGCAGCCCCGACCCAACCCCGAAGGGTGCAGTCTGCGGGCGGGGGCCCGGGCCCTGGGCTGCCCGCGGAGGCCGCTGCGCAGGCGCCGCCAAGTCTCGGTGCGCGTGCGGAGGGGCGGCGGGGTGGGGCGCGGGGAGGCCGATCGGTGAAGCCCGGCGCATTTGGTATTTATTGTTCAAGGGGCACCTTGGCACGGTGTGGCTCTTCGCTTGGCCCGGCCTCTTAGAACTCTGCATCGTTTAAGAAAGCGGGTATTTGCATACACAAGGAGTGCAATGCGCACCACCCGAAGGATGGACATATTTGAAACGCGGACTTGGGGGGGGGGCCAAGGGCAACATACGTAACCTAAACATCTGTACCCCCATAATATGCTGAAATAAAAGAAAAAGAGGGAGAAAGAAAAAAGAAAGCCCATCAGGTGGATAAAAAGAAGTTAGCCTACTTACCCAGTCACTGCCTCATGTGGACGGGACTTGCCCACACCGAGGCAGAGAGGACAGAAAACCACAGGACATTTGGGGAACTCGGAATGGTTCACTGTTTCTGCGGTGTGAGGGTGGCAGGGTGGGGGATGGGGTTGATGGAAAACATTTGCAATTTCTGTTTCATTTCACCATTCCCAGCTCCCCCCACTCCCAACACAAATCATTTTAGTGTCATCCAATCAGCATTTCCTAATCTTTTAAGGGTCACAGGGCCAATTTAGAATCCGATATGGGTTTTCTAGAAGAATGCAGGTGGCCACATACACAAAAATCAGCCTGCGGTTTGAGTCTGTGGGCCCCCGGACCAACTCAGAGGACTGCTGATCGCTGTTAGGCTGCTGGGTGGAGGCAGAGCCCGCCGCGCCATCTCCTTCCTGTGCCGCCTGGCCTATGTCGCAACCCCACTGGGCCTGTTTTTCCACCTGCAAAAAGTGAGGGGCTAAAGATGACCAGTCCAGGGCCCCTCCCATCACTGCCTTTGCTTGAATTCTTGGGCAATGGCCCATCCTTTGCCAGCTCGGGTGGTCGCTACGGTTGGTGACGTCCTGTCATGACAGTTTGCTCTTCCATAGCCCAAATATCAGACCTCATCAAAGTTGAGATCAATAATTGAGTGCTACAAAAAGGTTTTTAAAAATAGTGGGTAGCATTAAACATAGCTCTCAACCTCTGAGCCTTAGATCCTAAGAATTTCGTCACTTGCAGTAGCAGAAGTAAACACAGCACCAGGGTGACCAACGATTTCCCTGGGGCTCTGCAGCACTTGAGTGTGAATCATTCTGCCGACCTAGTTAACTGTTCTTCCCAGGGCCGGGACTAGCCTGGAGCGAGGATTGAGTTTGGGGCAGGAACCCAACACCTCTGCGCACCCACCGTGCATCAGATACGGTGCAAATGCTCCACCCGATTCCCTCAAGGCGCTAGTCAGTGGGTGTTACTACTTGCATTTTACGTGGAACACAAGTGTCCATCATCACAGTCCTCAGTTCCTTCAGAGGGAGGAGTCATCTTATCTTCCAGTATTCAATAGAACCGTGTTTGGCCTCCAGTTCCCTTGTGGTGGGAGCTGTGGATACAGCCAGTTGCCAATCCAATATCCATTTTCTTCTTTGGAAAAAAGAAAGAAAGAGAGAAATGAGGAAAGGAAGGAAGGGAAGGGTGGGGGGAGGGAACAAAGGAGAAGAAAGAGAAAAACCAACTTGTTTGTAGCAGCACCCTGCCAGCCCCTAGTGATAGATCATGACCACTGTATTTTCATACTACACTTACAACACAATGGTGGGTTGTTAAATTAATTTAGTGAATAATGTGATCAGTACTTAAAAAAATAGGAGAGAAAATACCAGTGTACAACACACATAATAAATGTAAGTTGTGTTTTATGAAATTTTGTTTGCATTATTTATGTTTCAGTTATGTGTATTAGACTGTTATATAAAAAAGTGTTTCTCATTGTGGGCCACAATCAAAAAAGTAAAAACAGCTGTCTAAGTCAATCTGGACAATCCCTTTCATGGTCTTCCCAGTTTCTTTTGAAGCTAGAAGTGGCTGTAATTCCCATTTCTGGGCAAATAACAGGGAAAGTGTTCTGAGGAAGGGACGATTTGAGGGAGGGTGAAGACAGCTTTTGTTTTCCTGGTAGAAAGAACAGACGTCTCCTCTGCCTTCCTTTTTCAAATGTGGATATACCCTGTAATGTCTGGAACACTGGCAGCCATTTCGAGATGATACAATATGTCCATATGCTAAGGCTGGTGGAGCTTAAAGATAAAAGGAGTCTGGGTTTTTATTAACATCATGGAGCGCTGCACCATGCCTGCACTGCCTACTCCAGACTCCTTACCATAGAGAAAACAAGCCCCTATTTCTTTTAAGACAGAGGTTGGTAAACCTATTCTGTAAGGGGCTGGATAGCAAATATTTTAGGCGTAATTGATCTGTGTCATGACTATGAACTTCTACTGTTGTAGTTTGCAAGTAAGCACAACAATATGTAAACCAAAGGATGTGGCTGTGGTTCCAATAAAACTATTTACAAAAACAGGTGGCAGGCCACATGTGACCCATGGGCTGTAGTTTGCCAACCCCTTCCCTGGATGATCTTGTTCCCTTTATTGCCTCTCTGACCTCATCTCCTCCTACTGCCCCAGCTTCTCTCTGCTCTGATCACACTGTTCCTCCCATACACCAGGCCTGCTCCTGCCTCAGGGCCTTTGCACTTGCAGCTCCCTCACCCTGGAAAGCTCTTCCCCCAAGTGTGTGCTGGACTCACTCCCTCACAAATCGTCTTCTCTTTGAGGTCTTCCTTGGCCCCTGTCTAAAATGCCCTCCTTGACCCACACATGCCATTCTCTGGCAGACTGTATATTTCAATTCTTTATCATGACCTCCTTGAGGGAGGAACACTGTGTTTCCCTAAAACCCGACTCTGCCTGGAATGCATGGTATTTAATCAGTATCTGATGTATGATTGATTATTTTTTCCTTTTTACTAGATTCAGACCAGCAAACAGACTCAGGGGGGTTCAGTACCTCATAGAAGGTGACATGTACGGAAAGTGGTAGAGTTGGGTTTGCACCTAGTGGCCCCGTGTGGTTGTGTTTGTTCCACTGGGCATTGAAGTCAGAACAACATCCACCTCTAATGGGAGATTGGGCCATAGGGGAGCAGAGGCCACACAGAAATTCCTACAAGACTTCTTGCTTGAGTCCATCGCCCCAGCAAAGGAGGCCTTTGGGAGTCCGTTAAGGGAGCCGGGTGTTCTCTTCTTCTTGGGCAGTCTCATTCTTTGTAGCATTCCTACATCAGAAAGTCTTTAGAAAATGTGAGTATTCTGTGAACAGTCCAGGCTGATTTGTAGGATCCGTGAAAAGCCAAGTGGAAACAAATACTCATGATCCAGTGTTTTCAGGGAAGAGCCACAAAGAATGAATTTATCTTTGATTTGCAGGTTGAGGAGCTTAAAGGAGCCCAAGAGTCTGACAAAACACACATGACCTCGGCTGTTGGGTAAGGCGCCCTCCGGCAGGTTTTGCTGGGGGCATCTTGGCACCAGGGCGCTGCTCCACACAGACTGAGAAATTCTCCTTCCCTCTGGTGCTTCCAAGGGAAGGGGAAATGCCGGGTGCGATCACATGTTGAGATGTCATTTAGATTTCTACGTCTTGAAAAATAGGTTTAAATATCTTAATGTAAATGATGTTGATAACGAGAACCATGTTCAAGCCATTCCCTTAAAATAGTAAATGGGATTTTGGATTAAAATTACTGATTGATTCCTTAAGGCTTTTTATGGGTGGTTTTGTGTGATTTTTTCCCCCTTTATCCTCTCCAATATAACATTCAGAACAAATGACTTTTTCGAGCACGTTTTCAAAAAGTCTGTGTGATTCCGTATATGTGTCCGTTAGAAAACAATGGGATGGTTGCACTTGATTGGCAGGAAGAGGCCGATTACAGAGCGCTTCTTGCACCGTCTGCTTTGCTGGGGTCCTGGAGTAATGAGGTCATCCCGCTGCGGGATCCCAACACACAGACGGCTTTGCCATCAGTTTTCAGGGGACTTCTCGAAAAATCTGCACACCGCCTATGCTTCCTTCTTCTGTGAAATGGTTTTCATTAATTTCATTTGTTAGCATATGAATAATAACTTCGGGTTAAAATATGGAACTCTTCAACCCATACCACAAAAATGCTAATTTATTCCCCAAATGGACATAAATTTCAATATAGGCTGCATAAATGCCTTCTCATTAAATACACCCACATACACACGCATGCTTTACATTTTATTTTTCCTTTATGGTTATGCTCTGAGAAAGGTTTTGTATCCCACCCTATAGAACTAATAAGTACTTGATCACAGGGTTTCCTAGGAGGGAGGCAGCTTGCTTTAAGGGTGATATAGCTAAAAATTACTGCTGAAACTTCCTTTTGGGGGAAAATAACTGACTCAAGCCCTTTCTCCACTTAGTCTCTGAAAAGAGGGTGTGGCTGTCTAACACACCTCTGCTCCCAAAACATGTGAGGACAAGGATGGCCTGAAAACCCCTGGGCGGAGACCATCGGTAGGCCTGGTTTGGTGATGAGTCAAAGCTTTTTTTCTTCATCCTCTCCTCTCTATCTTCCCGATACTGAAAATACAGAATTTTTTTGGTTCGACAAGCAGTACGAATTGGAAGGCTAGGGAAGGGATTGTTTCCCTAGACTTGCACTTCCACGCCCATCCACCGCCTCACCCTCCTGCCACTGTCGCCTTGGGTCGTGCTCCTGCAGGGCGCAGGCAGTGTGGGGCTGCTGGAAAGTTGATTATTGTTAGTGGACATTGTAACCACTGTGAGTTGATACCATCTTTAAAAAAAGACAAAAATAATCATGGCGGTGCTAGACTCCCGAACAAATTGCACTTTCAACATAATCGTCATTTTAATAACATCATAAAGTAGCCTTGTATTATTCAATATTTTGATTCATTTAACAAAAAGCAAGACTGTCTGCTGGACTCGGAGAGCTAGGCATGAGCCAGCACAGGGCAGGAGGGTTAACAGAAGGATAACGCTTCTCAAAGGAGAATGTCTTAAGAAGGAACTTTCATCCACAAAGAGCCTGGCGTCGCTGCTCGGGCGGCAGAATCCCTGTGAATAGCAGGACATTGACTGAGATGCAAGGCTATGAACCAGTAAGTGGTCAGGACCTTCCCTCAAGCCAGGATATGAAACAGCCGACGGAAGGCAAGACCTCCCAGATGGAAAAGAGGGAAGCCTGAGAGAACGCGGCACATTGGCACACACAAGGGCCGTCTGTCCCGCTCCCCGACTGTATTATTTCAAACAGAACATCCTCAGGGCACTCTGGGAAAACCCACCAGCTAGACAACGAGGCAGCTCCTGTGTCCTGGAGGGAAGGGTTGTCCCTCTATCTCTTCTTCCAAGTATGCAGCTTCCAAGGAATGTCAAACATTCCCCGAGGGGCGAGGGGCAAGCTGGCCCCCAGCTAGCCAGACTCGACCCGTCAACCCCGTGTTTAAAAGATGCTTCAGTTGAGTTGACCTCACCTCCCAGCCTGCCATCAAAGCCCCCTCTGTTAAGCCCCCTGTTTGGCGGGGGCTGCCCATGCCCAAGTTGCCTTCCCAGTCTTTGTAACTGTGAGCTGAGGGCCTGTGTGTTTAAGGAAGGATAGAGCGGAATACTTGCTAAGCTTCCTAAGTTTTGTCTCCATTTGGAATCGTCTCTGGCTTTTGACCTTGACAACTCTCTCTCTCAGTACAAAAAATGAGCTGTCAACTTTATAGTGTGGGAGGAATTAGGATGACCAGTGTGTTAGTCAGGGTTCACCAGAGAAACGGTACCAATCGGTGTATGCGTATATCCTACTGAGATTGAGAGATACAGGCAGAGAGATGATAGATAGATAGATAGATAGATAGATAGATAGACAGATAGAGTTTAAGGACTAATTGGCTCGTGTGATCATGTGATTTTGGGATTGGCAAGTCCGAAATCTGCCGGGCAGGCCCCAGAAGGCTGGCGATCTAGCTCAGAGCTGGCATTGCAATGTTGAGTCTGCAAACTGCAGGCCAGCACACCGGAAACTGGCAGGGTTTCTATATTGCAGTTTTGAGGCAGAATTGCTTCTTCTTTAGGAAACTTCAACCTTTGCAGTTAGGGCCTTCAGCTAATTGGATGAGGCCTGCCCATATGAGGGAGAGAATCTTCAGTACTCAAAGTCTGCTAATTTATACGGTAATCTCATCTAAAAAACACCTTCACATTGACATCTAGACTGGTGTTTTACCAAACAACTGGACATCCAAGTTGATACATAAAATTAACCATCACAACCAGTAGTTGCAGAGAGTTTGACCAATAGCTCCTACTCACTTGTGTTGCTATCTGGACAGGTTACGTGGCAGTGTGTGGCCTGATGCCCAGGCATTCCAAGACTCCTCAGCATGTGACAGAGCCTCTGTTTTCTAGGATTTTGTGTTTTAATGTACCTACGTAACCTGCGGCAATTTTTGAGAAATTTCGCTTCTCCATTGTCCTAATGAGTCTATGTTAGGGATTC
The DNA here is from genome assembly GCF_000956105.1 of Propithecus coquereli. NCBI lineage: Eukaryota > Metazoa > Chordata > Mammalia > Primates > Indriidae > Propithecus > Propithecus coquereli. Next base: position 1,544,456 of record NW_012150108.1, on the reverse strand, counting down.
GCAAACATTTTCTGTAAAGGGCCAGAAAATAAATATTTTCGTATTTCAGGCTATGCCATCTCTCTTGCAACTGCTTAAGCAAAAGCAGCCATCGATCGTATGTAAATGAATGAGTGTGGCTGTGTTCCAATAAAACTTTATGTATAAAAACAGGCAGAGGGCCTGACTTGGTCCATAGGTAAAGGAAGGGCTTGTGGTGACATCAGACCTTTTCTCTCCCTGCCAACTCTGATGAAGGAAGTGGATCAACTACACTGGGTTAGGGTGCTTTCGGCTGTGAGGAATAAAGGACCCAAACAAAGGGGATTTTAATACCTCGCATAATGAAGAGCCCCAGGAATGTGTAGTTCCAGGGTTGGGTTGGTTAGTTCAGTGTCTCAGGGTCATCTGCAAGGACCCAGTTCTTTCCATCTTTGCTCTCTGCCGTCTTTGGCATATTGGTTTCGTTCCCTGGGTGTTGCCCTGCAGACATGCCCACGCTCAGTGAAGAGGAGGAAGCGTGTGCTCCAGGGAGGCTCCTTCCAGTATTGAAGAAAGGAAGCCTTCCTTCTGGTCGTGTCCCTCACTTCCCATTGGCCAGAACTAGGGTGTGGGCGCCCTGCCCAGGATGGACCCACCAGGACTGGCCGGGTGAAGTGCACGTCTGGCCAACAGGAGGAAGGTTGATCGGCCATGAAAGCCCAGGCTCTGCCAGTGAGCAAAAGATCCGCGGTGTCCCTGGGAAGAAGCCCAGCAGTGCCTGCCATGAGCCTGCAGAGTTCCAGCAGACACGGGGGTCCATTCCTGGGGTCAAGGTCGCTGCCCGTGGTGGGTGAGCTAGGTCTAAAGGGGAAGAGGAGGGAACGGGCTGGAGAGATGGCCGTGCGGCAGAGCAGTCTCTCGGGAGAGCACCGTGTTTGAGAAGTGAGGCTCTGAAAACTGGGAGAGGACCGGGCAAGAGAGAGGCAGCGTGGCCAGGAGCACAAGGAGCCACCCAAGCCGGAGAAACGGGAACTGAAAATGCCCGTTGGGAAGTGGAGAGTGACAGCTGGGCCTGAGGCCGGAAAGGCCCCCACCAGCTGCTGGGGCTTGGGGGAGGTGGCCAGTGAGCTCTGGGCTCAGGGAGCAAGAGGCCTGGGGGGGTTCTCTCTGCTAACCTCTGCAAGTCCTGGGTACGGGGGCAGAGCGAGCAGGAACAGCAGGAGACCCACGCCCCTGGAGGGAAACTGAGGGGTATCCTGGATGTTCGCACTATGTTCCTAAGCGTCAAGGTGACATTTTCTTGGCCGCTTCTTACCTGCATAGGACAAGGGAGAAAACGCAGAGCCTGGGACTTCTGCCTGGGCTCAGAGGAGGCAGAGCAGGGCCTGGCGTGAGGGCTCCGCTCAGCCCGTCGGCCACCCAGGGGCAGTTCAAAGGGCACCGGCCTCTGCGGTGTGGGCAGGCACGGTGCGATCACCCAGGGCAGCAGAGCCGGCTGTGCGTGCCGGGTGCAGCTGCTCCGTGTTCAGAACGGGAACGGCCGGTGGGTGTAGGGGGCGAAGGGGGGATGGAGTGAGCAGCAGTCACAGCCAAAGCGGGGAGCGGCTCCCCTGCCTTGCCCCGAGTTGGCAGACCCCATTCTCCCCCTCCTTTGCCCCTCCCTATCCCTCATCCTTTCCTCCCCCGCAGCCATGTCGCACCCTCATTCCCCGCCAGCCCAACCCCCCAAAATTAGAGTCCCAGGTGACTTCATTGGCAGGGACCTGCTAAGGACCAAACTGTGTCCCTGCTAAATTCATGTGTTGAAGCCCCAATCCCCAATGTGGTGGTACTAGGAGGTGTGGCCTTTGGACGGCGATTGGGTCATTTTCAGGGAGCCCTCGTGGATGGCGCTAGTGCTTCTCCAAGAAGAGAAACAGGACAGTTGATCTCTCTTCCCCACGTGAGGATGGGGGAAGAGCAAGGAGGCGGCTGTCTGCGAGCCAGGAAGCAGGCCCTCCCGGGAACTGACCACGCTGGCGCTCTGATCTCGCGCTTCGAACCTCTAGAACTGCGAGAAAGAAATGTTTGCTGTTGTGGACGTCCCCCCGCCTCCCCAGCCTCTGGTGTTTGTTGTAGCATCCCAAAGTGACTAAGACAGGACCCAGGGGCCCTGGGCAAAGCCCTCCTCATTTGAATGGTGAGGGGAGAGGCCCAGAGGAAGGGCCCGGGCCGTTGGCAGGTGAGGTCCGCAGCCATTCCCGGGCTTGGTCTCTTGCTGACACTAGGCACCCTGCTCTGGGGCCAGAATGAATGCAGCCTCTCCTGTTTTCAGCTGCCTGCCGGTGTGCAAGATACGACTTCTCCATGTCGTGGTTCCCGTCTGTAAAGTGGGATTGTGACCAATCTGGCCTCGCAGGCTCTGGGGACCAGGGCACACGGAACACACAAAGCAGCGAATGCCCCAGGTCTCAGTTCTCAGTCGTTATCGTCGTCGTTGGTAACGGCTCTTTGCCTTACGCTCTATCTACCGCACAGACACCGTCTTTGCTGCGTGTGGCAAACGTATCTGCCCGCTTCAGACTCTGACGGACTTGGCCACTCTCCTTGTCTCAGGACAGACAAAGACGTGCCCAGTGAGATTCTAATCCTGCTTTTGAAGCTCAACTCAAATCTATTTTCCCAGATTTTCCTCTGCCTGAATTCTGTCTCCTGGCACGTGGTTTGCAGTTTTACTGTGGCGCTGTGTCTGCCTCATGTCGGCCGCACATGGGGCCTGCCACAGGCTGGACAGCGTGCTGGACTCACCCCTTCAGCCCTAGCACCTTGAGTGCTGCCTGGGACACACAGGAGGTGCTTAGCAGATGTTTGCCGAGTTAAGTTGACTCTTGCCCTTAGCAGTCTATTTTCTGAGTTTATACTGGTGCCTCTGGTTTAAAAGGAAGGAACATATTTCACTCTGGAAAGAGGAACCCCGGACTGGGGGCCTGCGAATACGTCACCCGGTTTCCTGGAAGCTGGACGCTGAAGTGATAGTGGGCTGGGGCACCCTCACCCCCGCTGGGCCGTGTGCAGCCTCAGACAGAAGCAGCTATCTGGGGACAAATGAATCATCAAAGCGTGGCCTGTTCACTTTACCCATTATGTGCTCCTTAAAGGGAACTTTAATTTGAGACTCACGGAGGCTTTCGTATTCAGCAGGGGCAAACATTCCCTTGGCTGGGCTCTCATACCTGCCCCAATATATTCCCAGTGCAGCCTTCTCGGGTTCTGATGCTCCCCCTTCCCCCAGATTGCTATCCTAAGTGATTATGCAGATTTTCTAGAAGCTCAAGCTGTGAAAACAATTGCACGGTGTACCTTTAGACACAGTGTTGGATTTTCCTTGGGCTGCTCTATGGTCTGGGAAAGGCTCCCTGTTATTGTGCACGGCTGAGCACTCCTGAAGCCTGGGGCTGGCAGGGCCCTTTGGGATGGCTACGTCCCTCAGGTTACATATGAGGAATGGCCCAAGGCCCCAGACCGCAGCAGAGCCAGGTGGGACCATACTTCCAGCGTGCTATTCTTCTGTCTACGCAGCTATGTAACTTTTGTGATAACGTGGAACTAAGGGTATAACATTCTACTTACTGAAACTTGGCTTATGGAAATTCCTCTTCTCTTCTGTGCAAGGATCATGACTTTCTTCTTCTTTCTTCTCTGGATAATGGCAAGATATTCAGCCAGCCAGGCAGGTCCCGTGGGAGAGCTCCATTGCACCCAACAGGGACAGGCCCTCTTTATCTCCTGAGAACACTACTCTTTCCTCCCCTCTCCAGGTGGTCAAACAGCTGACCACCCACCAGCAGGCCAGCAGCTGAGCCCAGGGCTTTGAGTAGCAGATGACAGCTGGATGACTGACCAGCTTGCAGAAAAAGCTTGAAATTTTGTGCACACAGGGGATGGGGCAAGAGGTTTTCCCATTTGGACATATCAAAGGGTATGTTTCCTTTGAGAGATCGCTGAGGAGTGGGGTGGGGCGGAACACCAGGAAAAGAAGGTCATGCTTGTTTCTCAGGCAAGCATGAGCCAGGTGTCAGCTCCAGACTGAGCTGAGAGCAGAAGGGGGCGTGATGAGAGTAACTTGCAGCCTGCAGAGAGAGCTGCATCCCAGAAGAGCTGACCAAGGAGGGAACAAGCAGTCCCAGAGCTGCTGTAGGCACCCACGTCCCTCCCAGGAGAGGAGCATTGGAGGCCAAGAGGACCAGTAAGCACTTCAATTACATCATCATATTTAATCCTCAGTCATTCTTGGAGCTTGGGACTATTATTATCCCCTCTTTACAAATGGGGGCGTGGAGGTTCAGAGGAGTTACTTAAGCTCTGGTCACACAGCAGATATAGGGCACGAGTCTAGGTCTTCAGCACTTGACGGCCAAAGCTCTCATGGACGCACTCCATCTCTGTATGGTCATAACAACAACAACAACAATTAGCGGCTCTTATGGACTCAGTAGCTCAGAGGACCCTTATTCCAGAAAAACAACTATTTAACTGGAGAGAATTATGGATATCAATTATTTAAATCTCTGGAAATTGTCCTAAGAGCACACAGCAAATGGAGAAACATTCGTTGAAGCAAATCTACTGAATCTTGGTAAGAACAGTGGCAGGGCGTCTACAGCATGTGACCCACGACCCACTCCCTTGACCCCTCTCAGCTCTGCCTTGTGGAAACTCTGCGGCAGGTGCTCTGCTCTGGGCAGGTGTGGCCAAGGACACAGGGGCTCTCTCTATCCTGGGCTTCCAGCCTAGGCTATAGTTTCACACCGGGAGGAGCCAGGTGCTGGTGTTTCCCACCCCCCGGGGCCCTGTGTTGCAGAAGCTCCCCTCTGGACAGGCACCGCCAAGATGACCGAAGCGCCCTTCCCCGGCTGAGCCCCATGCGCACGGTGGCGGCTCCACTCCCGGTGCAGCGGGCTTAGAAGAGGGTTCTCAGGGTTGCTTCAGCCCAACTCACTCCTAGGGCAGAGGCTCCACGCTGGGAGGGGCAAGCCGAGAACATCGGGGGCTAATCCCCTCAGTCCCTACTTACAGAGCAGAGCTGTCACTCCAGGGAGGCAGATAGCTGTCCCCAGCCTCAGTTCCCGTGCAGTGCTGCAGAGCTGCCGCCCGGGGAGAAAGTGGACAGTGAGGATGAGGAGCTCATAGTTCTGCCTGAGGGGAGCGGCTCTGTTTACAACAGTATGCAGCCGTTCCATGCATCACGGAGCTAGGCGGGGACCAAATCTGCAGGTGGCAGATACAGGCCAGGAGGGCGGTTCCTTGGGGTGGAGAAGCTGGGGACCCATCAGGGGAACGGACTGCAGGAAACCGCAGAACACCAGACAATCATGTATATCGACCCCCTGGTAACATCCTGCACTTCCCGTAAGCCCTCCCCTGGACCAGGCCAATAAAAAGAAACCATCTGGGAGTCCTTAACATCTTTCTCCACTCATGGAGACTGACCTGTTCATCTCTCTGGAATATTTTTGCTTTGCATAGCTTCCTTCTTTTCTGCAATAAAAGCCTTTTGTGTGGAATTGCTTCCTGTCTGTCGCACCGGCCTCCTTGTGATTATTCCAAGCAAGGAGCCAAAGAACCAGGACAATTGTCTGCCAAGAGGCCGGACCTGACAAGGGAGTTACTGAGAACAACCAAGATCTTGGTGAAGAGCAATTAAAATTGTGCTCATGACTCCATGGCACTGGTAGCAATAAGCAAAAGGGTGGGACAAGCTGAAGCTTAACAGAGCTGGGAAGAGGGAGAGTCAAGAAGAGCCCTTTGGGACTGACAGTAGGGTCTGGGGGTGGGAAGCAGGTGGGCAAGTGCTGGGCTGCGCTCCTCAGGGGCCATCAGAGAAGGGTGTGGGGCAGACTTGAAAACTTCCTCCAATCTGCACACAGAGCCAACAATAAGAGGCGGATGCCTCACGGGCACGTAGGGCTGGAGCACACCCTCTGACCAAACACTGGACCCGGGGAAATTTCTAGAAAGCCAGGCATAAAAAGAAAATCACACACATACCTGGCAACCCATCACCCAGTTTTGTGTGCTCAAGGTTGTGCCTTCTCAGGGGTGATCAGAGAAGGGGCATCCAAGCTGCCGGTCCCTGGCTGGACATGGGGACACACGTAAACTCCTTGCACTGGGACAGAAGCCTCCGAGCCCCCCCTGTAAGTGGCAGTGGTGAAGGTTAAGTATCTGACTGTCAAGGGGGCGTAATCACAACTTTTGATGAATAAATGGCTTTTGCTGACCCAGAGGAAACGCCTAGGTAATGAGGCTAAAAGATTAAAAACAAGGAAAACAGTCTAAGCAGCGACATTACAGGCTGAGCAATGGGGAAAAATTGGTTGACTTCATAGAACTAGTCCAGCCAAGTCAAATGAATAAGGAAACAATTACAAGAGATCAGGCAGAAAAGGAAGGAGAACAAGTATCAGGAAAGGAGGGAGAACCTGTATCCAGAGCTGCTACCAGATATTATTTAAAAGGTCTAGTTGTTAACACAACTTTTTGAGACGTGAAAAGAAACAAGAAAGTGTGATATGCAGGGGAAAAAGCAGGCAACGGACACAGCTTTCGAGGAGGCCCAGAGGTCGAATTTAGCTGACTGCAAAACAGCTATTACAACTATGCTCAAATAACCGAAGGAAACCACGTTTAATGAATTAACGAAAAGTATGATGATGTTTTACTAAACAGAGAATATCAGTAAAGAAATAGAAATTATTTTTAAAAAGGACCAAATGAAAATTCTAGATTTGAAAAGTACAATAAATGAAATTAAGAATTCACTAGAGAGACTTAACGGTGGATTTGAGCTAGCACGGGAAAGAATCGGAAACGTGAAGATAAATTGATGGAGATTATGCAATCTGAGGAACAGAGAGAAAAAAAGAATGAAGAAAAATGAACACAGCTTCAGACTGCTGTGGGCCACTGTCAAGCACCCAGCCTTGGCACAGCGAGAGTATCAGGAGCGGGGGAGAGAAAAGCAGCAGAATAAATATTTTAACATATAATGCACAGTAGGCGATTGTGGTTAACGGTATGGTACTGTACCTTATGAAATTGCTAGAAGAGAGGCTTTGGAATGTTCTCACCACAAAGGAATGAAAAATGCAGGAGGCAATGGATACACTTACTGCCCTGGTTGGATCATTATACAACGTAGATATACATCGAAACATCAAATTGTACTCCTTAAATATGTACAATTAGAATGGGTCAATTAAAAATAAATAAACATTTTTAAAAAGTACCATGCAAATAGCAGTCATAAGACAGCTGGAGTGGCTACGGTAATATCAGACAAAATCAACTTTAAAACAAAACACATTAGTAAAGATAAAGAGGGACACTTCATAATGATGAAACGTCAGCGCATCAAGATGACGTAAAATTATAAACTTACAGACATCTAACGTTAGAGTACCAAACACGTGAAGCAGAACTGAGGGGACTGAAGGCAGGATCAGACCAGTTAGCAATGATAGTCAGATACTTCAATACCCACCTTGGATGATGGGCAGGGCAGCTGGGCAGGTGATCAGCGAGGACATGGGACCAACACTACAGACCACTTAGACTTCACAGACCTCCACAGGGCGCTCCGTCAATAGGAGAGCACACATCCGACTTGAGAGCATGTGGAACATTCTCCAAGACAGACAATAAGGTAGGCCATAAAACAAACTTAATACATTTAAAGGGACTAGCATTATACCAAGTATATTCTCCGTCCGCAATGGAATTGATTAGAATATGCGTAAATTAAACAGCACGCTCCTAAGTAACCAATGGGCTAAAGAAAACAATCACCAGGGCAACTAGAAATACTTTGAGATCAATGAAAACAAACATGCGACATAAACCGTAACATATGGGGTGCAGTCAGGGCTGTGCGCAGAGGGAAGTTGATCACCGTAAATACATATATTAAAAAAGAAGACACGTCATATCAATAACCTAAACTTCCTCCTTTTTCCTAGAAAAAGAAGAGTGAACTAAATGCGAAGTAAGTAGAAGGAAGAAAAGAACAAAGATGAGAACAGAAATAAATGAAATAGAGACTATAATAATGATAAAGAAAATCAGTAAAACCAAAAGTTGGTTCTTTAAAAAGATCAACAAAATTGACAAAACTTTGGCTAGATTGACCAAGAAAAAATGAGAGAAGACTCAAGTTACTAAACTTGGGAATACAAAGAGGGGACATCACCACTGATCTTATGGAAATATAAGGGAATATTATGCCAACAAATCAGATAACGTAGAGGAAATGGACACGTCCCTACAAAGACACAAACTACAGAAATTGATTCAGAGGAGAATTTTAAAAAAAAATCTGAAGATCTATATCTAACGAAGAATTTGAATTAGGCTCAGGCCCAAATGGCCTCACTGGTGAATTCCACCAAAACGTGAAGAAGAATTGATATCAGTCCTTTACAAACTCCCAAAAAATAGAAGAGGAAGGAACATTCTCTGACTCATTCTATGAGGTCATCATTGCCCTGACACCAAAATAAGACAATGGTGTCACAAGAGTAAAAAACTACAGACCAATACCCTTAAATATAGAGACTCAAAAATTCTCAACATAATCCAGCAACATATAAAAGGATTATATGCCATGAGCAAGTAGAATTTATTCCATGAATACAAGTTGCTAAATATCTGAAAATCAATTAACATAATAAACCTTATTAATAGAGTAAAGAACAAAAAGCACATGGTTATCTCAATAGCTGCAGAAAAAGCATTTGACAAAAATCCATTACTGTTTCATAATAAAAACATTCAACAAACTAGAAATAGAAGGAAACTTTCTCAGCTGGATAAAGGTCATCTTCAAAAACTCCGTCACTAACGTAGTACTCAATGGTGACAGACTAAATGCTTTCCCCTGCGATCAGGAACAAGACAAGGATGTCTGCTCTTGTCACTTCTATTTAACATTGTACGAGAGGCATTAGCCAACCATTTTAAACAAGAAAAAGAAACAAAAAGTTTCTGGTTGGAGAGAAGGAAGTAAAACTCTTTATAGTTGCAGATGACGTGATATTGTATATAGATCATGGTAAAGTATCTATTAAAAAACTGTTGTAACTAATAAATTAGTTCAGCAAGTTGGCGACATATAAGATCCACACACACAAAATGTTTGTATTTCTGCGTACTAGCATTTGAAAATGAAATTATGAAAACAATTCCATTGACAAAGGCATGGAAAGAATAAAATACTTAAGGATAATTTCAATAAAAGAAGTTTGAGACTTGCACACTGGAAATTGCAACATTATGGAAAGAAATTCAAGAAGATCTAAATAAGAGGAAAGATACCGCATATTCCTAGATTAGAAACACTCAGTATTGTTAAAATGAAATACTCCCCCTGTTTGTGTACAGAGTCAAAGCAAATAAACCCCTGTGAATATCTTAGCTTGCTTTTTTTCAGAAATTGACAAACTGATCCTAAAATTCACACGGAAATGTGAGGGACCCTGAATAGCCAAAACAATCTTGGAAAAGAGGAACAAATTTGGGAGGGCTCAGACTTCTTGGTTTCAAAACTTACTACTAATCTACAGTATTCAAAACAGTGTGGCAATGGGGATGAGAACAGATAAACGGATCAATGGAATAGAGTTGCAAGTTCAGAAATAAACTCATTTATGGTTTGTTAATTTTTGACAAAGATGTCAAGCCAATTTGATTCAACAAATGGAATGTACTGAAACATCAAATTGTACCCTAGTGCCCATTTGTTGAACAAATGCTGTGACTACTGGACGTCCACGTGTCAAATAGTTAAGTTAGATCCCACCTTCTACCACACACAAAGATTACCTCAAAATTGATCGTAGATCTAAATCGATCTAAGAGCTAAAATTATAAAACTCTTAAAAACATATAAGAATGAATCTTCATGATCTTTGGCTAGGCAATGATTTCTTAGATTTGACCACAAAAAAAAAAAAAAAAAAACAAGCAACAAAAGAAAAAAAAGATAAATTAGACTTCGCCAAAATTAAATCTTTGTGCTTTAAAGGACACTGTCAAGAGAGTGAAAAGGGAACCCGCAAAACGGGAGAAAATATTTGCAAAGCGTATATCTGATAAGGGCCTCGTACCCGGGATATATTAGCAACTCTTACAACTCAAAATAAAAGGACAAATAACACCATTAAAAAACAGACAAAGCATCTTGAATAGACGCTTCTCAAAGAAGATACTTAAAGACCAATAATTACGTAACAAGATGCTTAACACCAGTCATTTGGGAGATGCAAATGACAACCGCAATGGACGAATGACTATAATAAAAAAGATTAACAGCTGCAAGTGTCTGCAAGGAGGTGCGGAAACTGCTGGCATGAATATAAAATGGTACAGCCCCGTGGCAGCTCCTCAAGAAGTTGAACACAGAGTTGCCGTAAGACCCAGCAATTCCACCCCTCGGTATAAACCCGAGCGAAATGAGGACCGCCGTCTATGCAAAAACGTGTGCACGAATGTTCATAGCGGCATGATTCACTACAGGCACAGAGTAGAAGCATCCTCTGAAGTCTGTCAATGGATGATGGATAAACACAACGTGTTTTTGCCGTACAGTGGAATATTATGCAGCCGGGAAGGAAGTGAAATAAAGATGCTTGCTACGACATGAATGAACCTCAGAAATACCGTGCTGAGTGAGCAAAGTCACAGAAGACCACGTATTATGTGAGTCCATTTGTATGAAATGCCCAGAACAGGAACATTTATAAAGATAGAAAGTAGCTTAGTGGCTGCTTGGGGAAGGGGACGGGAGGTGGGGAGTGACTGCTCGTGGGTACTGGGTTGGGTTTATTTTTTGGGTGATGAAAATGTGAACTTAGATTGTGGAGAACTTAGATTATGAATACACAAAAAACCATTTAGCTGTACACTTTGAATTGATGAATTTTATAGTATACGAATTATATCTCGATAAAGGTATTTAAGAAAACTAAAAGAAGAAAACCCACTTAGGGCTGATGGGAGAGAGGCCCAGGACACATTGTGTGACCTCCTGGGTGTGGGGTCCACTATGACTTTATTTTGGGGGATGGGTTCCCCGGGCTCAAGCCCTGAATCTGGAGTGGAGAAGGGAGCTCTTGGACCCGCCACGGCCCTGCTGCTACGACTTGGGGGCGTCTCCTCACGGCAGGGCCCTGTGGCAGCAGGGATGTGGTACACTCGTAACGACTTTGATTTGCCGTCTGACGACCGCTTCCCCGTGTCTTGTTGAGTCGCTGCTGTAATCCCCCCCGTAATGGGGCACCTGAACCAGGGTGTGGAGGGGCTTGGCCGAGGTCCCTCGGCGTGGCTGTGGTGGGTCGCATGGCCCCAGCCTGGTGCTCTTCCTCCATGCAGCCGCTCCCTTCTGTGTCTGCAACGTTCTGCTCTGCTTTCTGCCGAGCGTGAGGCGGGCCGAGACAGGTCGGTCCTCTGGTCTTCGTTTTTCAGCGAGGAATGTGCTGTGCTGGGACACCGGTGGGTGAGGCTGTGCACATGTGGTGCTCATTTGCTTGCAAGGAGGTGCCACTTTCCTGCTGGCCGCTGACGGTGAGGGTTCGGGTCTATTTAATAATCTCATTCCAGCCTTTTTATGTTGGATAGCAGTGAGAGTGTTTGAGAGCTTTGCTTCGCCAACCTAGCTAAGATCGTCGTCGTCCTCTAATGCCACGCGCCAGCAGACTCTCCCTGAGCTGACGACATCACCAGGAGGCCCAGATGTGTCAGAATCACCTGCACATCATCACCTGGAGCGCCCAATGCACCCTCACCTCCAAGACACATCGTGCCACAAACGACGCTCTAGCACCTGGGCTTGCAGATGTGTTTATTAAACAGGATCTGACAGCTTGACACCACACTTTCAGGTCTGCTTCCTGTGACCTGGCCATCCGGCGCTGCTGGCTCGGGCTCCGAGGACAGAGCTGCTCCGAAGCTCAGGCACATTCTGTCCCCCAAGGCTGTCCCCATTCATGACGGCACCTGTGGCCGTCACATTCCCCTTCTCCTGGCTCCTCCAGCCCGTCGGGAATGGGGTGTGACGCCCACCCACCCACACCAGTGTTGTTCACTCTTCTCTGACCGTGAGCTGCCATATCCTGAGGTCCTGCCTCAGTGGCAGCTACAGAACAGCTCCATAGCTGTCACCATTGAGGGCCTGTGGGGATGTGTTTGTTGGCCATTTGTCATTTGATTTGAGAGAAGAGCTGGGTTCCTGCGGGACGAGCCCTGCTTGTCGAGAACACCTGCTGAATTTAGGCACCAGACCGATGCCAACTTCTGGTTGGCTGTTATTTCCATAACCTTCGCAAAATGGCCTGTAAGGGACATTGAAAAGTGTCCAGGACAGATACAAGTGTCTCATCTAAACTGTGGAGCGTGGTCTAAGCTCCTTCCAGAGAGCGCAGGCGGCAGCTCGCTCGGCCCGGGAGCGGCGGGACTCTTCCGTCCGGTCGCCCAGCGCCGCACTGGCCCGGGAGGAAGTGTCTGCTCCTCCTGGCAACAGTCTTACAGACCAAGGGCACTTTCTAGAAGTAAAAACTATATTGCAAATCCTTTCAAAGGCATACGTGATTCAAATTTCTTTGTTCTTTCTGGGTTAACTGTCACTTCTGTAGCCCCATGGTGGAGAACCTGCCTTCCTGCCCACTTTCCTCCTGCCTGCCCTTCTTCCTGCCTCTGCCCCTCCTTCCCATTTTGAACAAACTTTTATAATATTTACCAAATATTCTGTTACCAGGTGCTTATGTGTGGCAGGGCGCCTTCTCTGTGGTGGATGACCCTCCAGGTCACCGCCCCTGGTCCTGCACACGGTGGGCACCCACTGCCTTCACTGCCCTGGCATTCGGGGCTGAAGATCGTCATAGGCATTCAGTTTGCATCATCTACTTGGCATCTGGGACAGGCCCATGTGGCGTGGACACAGGGAGCCCCCAGCCACGCTTTCCCCTTTCCCCGCCGTGAGCACAGAGTGGCATTGTTTCCCTGAGCAGCCCTGAAACTCCTGCATGCCAGCCCCAGCCCCAGAGCACGCAGGGAATGTGGCCTGCTGCCCGGCCGCTCCCTCCCCCGCTACCCCACGTAGTCTCCCCGGGTCCGAGTCCAGCCTTCGAGAGGCTTCAGCTGCCCCCGCAGCCCTGGGCCTTTGGAGCTGGGTTGTTGCCTCAGAGACGGGTGGACCACAGGGGCCTCGCTGAGTGCCGGGCCCTGGGTCAGGAGTGAGGCTCTTCTCCCTTCTGGGGCTGAAGCGGCGGCACCTGCAGCCTGTGTGAAGTGGGAGTGATGGTCTTTTGGGGAAGGTACAAGGATTTCCCCGCCCGTGGCCAGGAGCGGGCAGCCTGAGCTGGTGGCGCTGTCTGTGCCTCCCTCTGCCAACTGCTGGCCTGTCACAGCTCCTGATGGCCCAGCCGCCTCGGGATGTCTGGTCACCCCATCAGGACCCGACCTGCAGAGACCCTGAGCTCCCCGGAGGGCCCGAGGACATCAGGAATCTCCAGGCAGGATCACCGGTCTCTGCAGACCCCTCAGCAAGCGTCCCCCGCCGGAGCCCGCAGCTCAGAACAGGCCGGTGGCCGTGAGAGAAGACAGGAGGAGCGGGGCCCGGGCGGGAGGGATGATGGGGGTGGTGTCGGAGGCGGCCTCCTCTGCCTCGCCGTCCCCCTCGTCCGGGCCTTCGGAGAGGGACGGGACGATTCGGACCACGTTGTCTTCAAAGTGCACCTGCTTCTTCTTGGCCAGGGGGTCGGCCGGCTGCAGACTCAGCTCCATCAGGGCGTCCGGGGGCGGGCGGGCGGCAGGCTTCTTGGCCCCCTTCAGGATGCTCTTCATGTGGATGAAGAGGGAGCTGGGCCCCTCCTTGAGGGCCCCGTGGAAGGTGTAGGTTTGCTCGGTGTCGCCGGAGCCGGTGGTACTCACGGCGCTGCCGGAGGGGTCGGTGTACTGCTCCGGGGGGGCTGGCGCCTCGGGCCCAGCTTTGCTCCTCCTCCGCTTGCTCAGCAGGAAGTAGGCCAGGCCGGTGGCGACGAGCATGGAGCCTGCAAGGGAGCCGGGGTCAGGATGCCGGACGTGCTGCGGAGGACGCGAGGGGCCGTCTGGCCCGTTGTGCCCCCGTGTCCCGGCGCTGTGCGGTCGTGCTCCCTGGCCCCGTGGCTCTGGCCCTCACACCTTGCGTGTCCTTACACCCCATGGCAAACTGGGGGGCCAGGCCTGACCCTGGTGGAGGGATGTGAGTAGGGCCAGTGCCGTGCAGCCAGGGAGCCCCCCGTTCGGAAATCAAGGGAAGGCTCCATCTGGGCCTCAAGACCTTCTTCTGACCCCTCAGCCCTCAGCCTTCTTGTTGACCGTCCACCTGGACTCCTGTCACCAGGCTCAGCCTCCGTCTCGGGACAGCGCTTTGGGCTAGACCCATGCTGCCCTCAGCAGTCGGGACGCTACTGGATACCGGGCTCTGACTGCTGACCTGGCTCCCTTTCACTCCCAGAAACGGGGCGGGGGGCTCCCTTCTCATTTCAGCCTCCCCAGCTCTCGGCCAGTAAACTCAGAGGAAAACGCGTGTCTCTTTGGGAGGGGAGGGTGTTGTGTGGGGCTCCCTCCTGGCCCCCCACGGCCACAGAGGACGCTGCGGTCTCCAGCCTGAGACCCGAGCTCTGCTGGGAGCACAGCCCCGTCCAGAGCAGGTGGAGAAGGTGGCTGTGAGCGCCTGCCGGGGCCAGAGCCTCCCGGGTGTGTGGCTGTCTGAGCAGCGGGGGCCTCGCCGTGCTCTGGCGGGTCAGTGCCGAGTCCTCCTCGGGAGTCAGGACAGGGACGCTGGGAGACCGCAGGAAGGATGCAGCTCCCTGGAGGGTTGGCTCCCAGCGTTTCAGACGGGTTCATGATGAGAGGCACAGTTTTTAGAGACAGGAAGGAGGGAACCCGAAGATACTAGCAGAAAAGGTCATGGACAAAACCAAAGAGGTCGGAGCAGTGAATCCCGGGTTCTGCAACCAGAAACCGGGCCGGGCAGCAGGGGACGCCGGGCGGGCTAGAAGCCGGAGACGAGGCCGTGAAGTCTTTTGGGTCCCACCATAGGTGCCCTTCAAGCCTGGCTCAGGAGTTTGGACCTGCATGGGCAGGCACTGGGAAGAGACAGGAGGCTTTGGACAGGGAAGGGACCATCCTGTACCTTCGGACAGCCCGGATCACACGCGGTCAGGGGAGGAAAGGCCGGGTCCCCTTTGCGGGCACAGGCTCTGGACGGCTGTGCGAAGGAAGGATGCACCTCTCCCGACCCTCCTGCGGTCGGTCAGCATGGAGGATGTCGGACAGTTCCTCGCGCTCACACTCCCGGTCAGAGAGGGCCGTGGGGCTGGTGGGGGCTGGGGGCTAGCATCGGAGCAGCAGGACTATGAGGGGCTCAGACCCTCCTGCTCAGAGCCCAGCTGTGGCGGGGGCCGCATGCCTGACTACCCTGCCCCTGCCCTGCCCCATGGTCCTACCTGGGATGGTCACGTGCCAGACCAGGACAGGGTGGAGGAAGCAGGCCACCGACAGCAGCATGTAGGCCAGGAACTTCTGGAAGCAGCCCAGCCAGTGGGCCTTCTCCCTTGCTCTGTCGGCCAGGGACCCTGGCTGACACCTGCCGGGTGGGAGTCCAGGGTGAGCAGGACACAGCCCAGAAGAACACCAGAGACGTGGGAGGCTGGGGACGCGGGGGGCTGGGCCCTGCTCCCTGCTGTGGCGTGCTCTCTGCAGTGGCCGTGGCCGAGCACCCTGCGGGGGCTGGAGTCCTGAAGGACTCCACGGTCAGGGGCCTTGTCTGAGTCCCTCCAGAGGGGCCAGAGTTTTTCTGAAAGACAGTGCAGCCCTGTCTTTCTGGTCAGCAGGGGAGGAAGGTAAATGCTCTCAGGAGGCTACGAGAGCCAGTGAGAAGGAGAGCGGGAGGCTGGGGCTCACCGGGAAGTCCACAGTGAGCAGGGAAGGTGTGCGGTATGGGAGCCGCCCAGCTGGGACAGTCGCGCAGGTAGCGCACTGCAGAAGGGGCCTGGCCAGGGGGGTGAGCAGGCTGGAATCCAGCTGCGCCCTGCTCACGGAGCCTTGCCTAGGCATGGGACAGCACCGCCCTAACTCACGTGGGGACCGCACCTGGCCCTGGCAGAGGCCTCGTGTTGAGCAGGTTTCTTCAGGGGCGCTGCCTCCAGGGTTCAAAGAGGAGAGTGCCTGCCTTTAGATCCATCGTCTTCACCCTCTGACTTGGCCTGGAGCAGAGGCCTTGGGCCCACTAGCTTTAGGGGAGCAGCGGCCGGAGCACCGCCCTCCCACACGCAGGGGCCTGGGCTGCCGTGGCTCACTTGCACCCCCTGGCGGTCGTGTGTGTGTGTGTGTGTGTGTGTGTGTGTGTGTGTGTGTGTGTGTGTGTTGGAGTCCTGAGGAGGTAAAATTCCCCTTTACAGGATTCCTTCCTCCCCTGCCCCAGCCCCCCACCCCATGGAAGTTTCAAGGACCCTTTGGCAGTGACATTCAGCAGAGAAGGGAAAGGCTACTGTCTTGGGGCTGGTGAGCCTGGGAGGCGGCCAGTGGCCTTGCTTTCCAGAACAGCCGGATTTGAGGCCTGGCTGTCTCCGGGGTCCCACCTGGGGACCTGGCCATCTAGGCTCTGAGTTATGAGAGCTCGGGGCCCGCTGCTCCCCTAAAGCTAGCCTGCGCAGGGCCTCTGCTCCAGGCCAAGTCAGAGGGTGAAGACGATGGATCTGAAGGCAGGCACTCTCCTCTTTTGAAAGTGGTGGTCTGTGGCCCCAGCCCTTGGTCCCACGCACGACGGCATCCACAGACCGAGCGTCGGCTGGGCAGCAGAGGGGCCTCTGTGGCCACGTGGCCTCAGGGGGTCCTGCCAAGTCTGCCCTCCTGCCCCCGCAAATGGGGATGGGGGCTTGCAGCCCCTGACTTGCCCCTGGGTCCTAGCAAGAGGCAGAGCCAGTTCCCAAACCCTGCTGTGCTCACTCCAAGCCGGGCCTTGCGCAGGGTCCTCACCCCATGGTGGGTGGCGTGGACACCGGGGCCCAGGGGACGGCTGTTCCTGGGGAGAGGGGAGCTGGACTTTGCTGGGGGGTTCTGGGCAGGAGCAGGCCGTGAGTGAAGGCTCAGCTGGTTGCCTCGGTTGGGAGCAGGACAAAGGAGGTGACTGAGCCTCACGGGCCTGAGCCCGGCTCTAGGCCGGGGCTCACTGTTCCATGGAGGGGGGCCTGCCCACGGTAGCTTCAGGAGCAGGACGCCCCCCGTCATGGCCTCTCGGGCAGAGCGTCTGGGGTGGCGGCGGTGGAGGGGCCTCTCTGGAGGCTACTTACTGGAAGCAGATGGCCAGCAGCTGAGCCACAAAGTAGGCCCCTTCGCACACGGAGACGGCGGCTCCTGTAAAGCTGCAGGTGGAGGCAGGTGAGCGAGGCTGGCACTTCCGACGCCCCATTCGCTCTCCCCAGGGCTGTCTTCTCGCAGCACCTTGGCCTCCTGAGCGTCTACGGCCAGCAGTCTGACCTGGGCTGTTTTGACCTAATCGTGTCACCCAGACCACATTCACCAGGGGCTGTCTGGATGCGGGGGCCTGACCTGGGCCGGGCCACACGCTGGAGGGGGTGAGGGCCAGGGCTCGGAGACAGGCGAGGAGGAAGCCGTGGGCAGCAGCAGGGATGGGCCTCACCCGGCACCCTGTGCGGACACCAGCTGGTGCGTCCTTCTACCTGCTGGCCACGGGACTCACACCCACCGCCTGGGGTTCCAGCATTAAATAGGGACCTGTTCCTTGCTCTTCCTTCTCCCGCTTTTCCCATCGTCCAGTCGCCAGGACCGCTGATCGTACCCCTTCAGTGCCTTTGGAACCACACCCATCCTCTCTGGCCTCACCGGCATTGCCCGGGTTCAGGCCCTGCCCCCGGATGGGGCACCAGCTCCCCTGGGTCTCGCTGACCCCGCCCTGTCTCCCGCTCGTCCACTCTGGCATGCCTGGCCGCCCTCGCTCGTCCACTCTGGCATGCCTGGCCGCCCTCGCACGCCCGAATCCGACCCTGTTCCTCCCGACCCAGAGGGCCTCGAAGCCTCCTCCTGCTCCCAGTGGGGTCTGGAAACCGTCCAATCAGAATCTGCTGGGGAATACGTGACGCAGATTTCTGGGCCACCCCTAGACTTCGTACATCAGAGTCTTTGGGAATGGGGCTTCCATATGTGTTTTTGGAGGCTCTCGCTGGCTTATGACATTTCTCAGCACGCCTTTTAAATCCCTTCATGGACTTCCATATTTCCCCGACCACACGGGAAGTTATCAGGTGCCGCAGCGTCTCTGCACAGGGTCCTGGGGCACAAAGCAGACCCCTGCTCATTTCGGAAGGCCTCCCCTTTCCCTCACAGTCTGCCTGGTGACCTCTTGCTTCCTGCGCTGCACCGCATGGCCGGAGCCGCCGGGCTGTGCTCTCCCTCTGTGTAGCCGGGCCCAGCCTGGGCTCAGTGCTCCATAAATGTGCTTGGCCATGAGCGCACGGGGGTACATGCTGAGGTCCAGGGCAAGGTGGCTCCGTGCCAGGGTTGCCTCGGAGCCACAGGTGTTGCCGTTTACCGGCCAGCTGTGCGGACACGGGCACGAGGCTTGGCCATGCCATGCCTTAGTTGCCTCGTCTGTAAACTGAGGTTGTCCTAGTGCTTCAGCAATAAAATGGTTACAAGAATTGAGTTGATATTTGTAAAGCCCGTGGGACCACGCTTGGTACATAGTGATTATATAAATGCTAGTTGTCATCTCTCTCCCCTCTGTGACCATTTAGTACTTAATCTCAGCTTTCTCTTTCTCTCTCTGTGGGAGAGCGAGAAGTCCAGGCGTAAATGGGTGAGAGGTAAGGCGGGGGCCAGAAATGGCACAGTGTGGACTGGAGGGGGGAGCCGGAGCCGTTGGAAGTTGTTGGAGTGTCCAGACGGCAGGGTGGAAATGGCTCAGAGGGGGCCGTGGCTGGGAGCCACTAAGCACAGCAAAGAACCTGCCCAGGCAGGCAGGGGAGGGAAGGTGGAAGACAGGCAAGCAGAGGAGGGTGTGGGTGGAGCCTGCAGAGGGAGGCAGAGCAGGCAGACCTGGACCAATCATTGCCATCGTCACCCACCACTTCTGGGCTCAGTAACCCTTTCGGCACCTGGGGGGCTGGAACGCTTAGCTTCCTGCATAATCAGGAAGAAACCACTGGCAGCCCCTCAGGATGGGGCTGCAGAGACGCTGGGTCTTTCCTCACCCCCTGGGACACCAGTGATCTCCGTCCCTCCAGGGGTGTTTGCAGAGGCCGCTGGGGGTGGAGAAGAGAGGACCTTGCCTGGGGAATGGCAGGGGCCTGGCTGCAAGTCTGAGCTCTGCTGCTCTGAGCTCCGTGATGTGATGTGGGCTGCCTGCTCCCTCCCTCTGGATTTTCTCCCTGCAAAACCAGGCCAGTGTGCACTTCTCCTGTGGTGATGTGCGTCAAATGGCATAATGTAAATATGACATTTAACTGTGCTTGGCATGTAGAGAAGCTTAAATATGTATTCCCTTGACCTGATTTTCCTCTGTCTAAAACAAGAGCTCAGTTAATATTTGCTGAATAAAGAAACTACTGAGATGCATGGATGTATGGGTGGGTGGGTGAGTGAGTGAGTAGTTGAGTTAATGGATGAATGAATGGATGGATGGGTGGATGGGTGGGTGGGTGAGTGGGTTGGTAAATGGATGGGTGGGTGGATGGATAAGTGGACGGGTGGATGAATGGGTCGGTCGGTGGATTTAAGGACAAATGGTGGGTTTAGGGGATGGTCTGCCCCAATCAGGAGCTATCCTAGAAGCCCCCTTGACTTTTTCCACCTCCGGGACAGGATGGAATAGCCGTGGGGAGGGGGCTGCTCTGGGCTAGACTAGTAGACAGACGGAGGGGGAGCTGGAGCAGAACTCGCGGCAGGGAGTGGCCCGTGCACATACTCACAGCAGATAGAAAGCCAGGCTTCGGAACTGCCCCCGGAGGAAGGTCTCGGTGCCCACGCCGATCAACACTGAGGGCAAGAGGAGAGGGGACAGTGGGCCGGGAGCTCCGCCCCACAGCACTGCCCTGCTGAGGGCTCCTCGGCTGTGGAATGAGCCTCCTCCTTGCGGACTCAGAGCCAGGGTGGATTCTTCTCCTCGTGGCCAAGCAGCTGTGGCTGGGGAGGTGCGAGAGAGCAGGGAGCCTCCTGGATTGGTCCCTGGAAACCCCAAGAAGAGCCCCAGGGGTCATCTGATCCTCCCTCCCAGAGCACAGGTGCCTGTCCTCCTCTGCCACATTGGTCGTGCAGCCACGCCCAGGGTCCCCAGCCCCTTGGTTCCACGGCTGTGCTCCTCCCCGCGCTGTGGCCTGTGCCAGTGTGTGCCCTGTGTCTGGCTGCAGTGCTTGGCCATGGGGACCTGCCCCAGCCTGTTTCCTCGCCCAGGTCACCAGACGTGCCGTTGGCGTGGTCTCCCCCTCACTTGCCGCCGGGGCGGCTGCGGCTCCCACTCTAGGCTCGCTGCTGCGGACCCAGAGCTGGTTGAGCCCTGGGGTCTCACTCCCGCAGGAGATGCTGCTCAGCCTGGGCGACTCCTGCCCTTTCTCGGCGGTTGCTATGGACCTTCCACTTGCCCAGGGTGAAATTAGCCTCAGAATCGCCTTTCCAGACCTGCTGGCTCCGCGTGCTCTCCTCCTAGGGATTCGCTTGTCGGCACAGCTCTGACCCTACCTGGTCACCGATAAAAACGTTCCGTGGACAGCGCCTCAGCCCACTGATAGCCTCTTTCTGTCCCTGACTGATGACACCCCCGGGCACCCCGCATTTCTCTCTCTGGGCTCTGGTGACACACCTGCTGTGTGCTGGACTGTGGCTTCACCCCGACCCCTCCCAGACAGTCCAAGACGGTGGGCAGGGCTGTCACCTCGGCTGCCTGTGTGTGGTCGCAGCTTTGTTGCTGCTGCTGGGGGGTGGAGTGGGGGCTGCTTCCCTGGGCCCTGGCACTTCCGTCTCGGGTGCTCCAAGCTAAGGGGAACCCTTTGTCCCCTGCTGACACGCTGCCTCGATGAAGCCACCCCACCCCGTCCCTTGATGCCAGGGGATTGTGGAAATACTTGGGCAGACGGGAGCAGAGTGCTCCGATCTAGGCATTGGAGGGAGGCGCTTGTTTTCTGAGTGGTGGGTGGGGGTTGTGGTGCTCCCTGTGCGTCAGGGACCACGCCGCCCACCTGCTCCAGGTCCAGCCGCCGTGGCTTGTGTTCGTGAGGGCTGGCTCCCACCTTGCAGAGACTTCAGCGCTCACGTGCGAGGCTCACACGCGTGGCCCTCTCCTCAGCGAGTCCTATCCTCCCATTTTACGGAGGGGGAAAGTGAGGCTCAGTGACCTTGTGTAGCTCACTCACAACCTTGTGTAGGACACGAGCTAGAAAGTGAGGACCCAGAGACTGGGCTGGAGACTTCTGGCTCCAGAGGGTACAGTTTCCTGCTGTCCACTGTCTGCCAATGCAGGTGTGTGAATGTGCGTGTGTGAGTGTGTGTGTGTTAGTGTGGGGTGTGTGTGTGTGAGTGTGGGTGTGAGTGTGTGTGAGTGTGGGTGTGAGTGTGTGTGAATGTGTGTGTGTGTGAGTGTGTGTGTGTGTGTGAGTGCGAGTGTGGGTGTATGAGTGTGTGTGAGTGTGGGTGTGAGTGTGAGTGTATGAGTGTGTGTGTGAGTGTGGGTGTGGGTGTGAGTGTGTGTGAGTGTGGGTGTGTGAGTGTATGAGTGAATGTGAGTGTATGAGTGTGTGTGAGTGTGGGTGTGTGTGTGAGTGTGTGAGTGTGTGTGTGAGTGTGGATGTGTGTGTGAGTGCGAGTGTGGGTGTATGAGTGTGTGTGAGTGTGAGTGTGTGTGAGTGTGGGTGTGTGTGAG
>NW_012150108.1:1520711-1522489 GCF_000956105.1 Propithecus coquereli | reverse complement strand
GTGTGGGTGTGTGAGTGTGTGTGAGTGTGAGTGTGGGTGTGTGGGTGTGTGTGTGAGTGTGGATGTGTGTGTGGGTGTGTGTGTGAGTGTGAGTGTGGGTGTGTGAGTGTGTGTGAGTGTGGATGTGTGTGTGAGTGTGTGAGTGTGTGTGTGAGTGTGGGTGTGTGAGTGTGTGTGTGAGTGTGTGTGTGTGAGAGTGTGGATGTGTGGGTGTGTGAGTGTGGATGTGTGTGTGGGTGTGTGTGTGAGTGTGAGTGTGTGTGTGGGTGTGTGAGTGTGAGTGTGTGTGTGGATGTGTGTGTGAGTGTATGAGTGTGTGTGAGTGTATGAGTGTGTGTGAGTGTGAGTGTGTGACCGTGTGTATGTGAGCGTGTGTGTACGTCGTGCACGCAGATGGCCGTTGTCTAGTGTTCACGACGTATCCCGTGCTAGTCTCAGCGCTTCGCATCTATTAATTTATTAACTTCTTTAATCATCGCAACCGTCCTACATGAAGGTACTATCGTTCCTCCCATTTTACGTTAGAGGAAACTGAGGCACAGAGAGTGCAAGTCAAACCCACCAACCCACCACGCACTCCAGTGCGGATCTGAGTTTCGGTCTCACGTTTGCCGGTTCATAGCGGCGTCGCCTGATCTCTCTGAGCGTGGATTTCCCCGTTCCACCTCCTGCGCGAAACGGGCCTGAGGGTTCGGGAGCTAACCGACGCCAGCACGTCGCCAGGTGCTCAGCGCATGGCTCGTTAATTTTTGGTGCGAGGGTCCAGCCCCGCGCAGGGGAGGAGCCGTCCCAGCCGGCCTGGGGAAGGGGTCCTGGGCTCAGGGCTGCTGCGGGGCTGTGCACGGCTGGGCAGGTGGGGCCGGTACACACCGGTGGTTACGCAGATCTGCACGGGCCGTGGCAGACGACCAGCAGAGGGCAGGGAAGGGTCTTGGGAACCCGTCTCCTTGGCCTGATTTGCAGCCCTCAGGGATGCGGAGAGCTATTTTGACGCCTTTCGTTTTGCACAGTTACGACTGAAATGGGGTCGGCAGTCAGAGGGGCATCGGAGGAGCACTGCAGAGGCAGTGCTGGTTTGCATTTAAAAAAATCAAAGTAGCAGCGACAGAGAAACGAGAGCTGAGTTGGAATCCCAGTTCTGTGCGTTATTACCTGAGTAAACTCTGGTGAGCGCTTAACCTATCCGAGCTGGGTTTTCCCATCTGTGGAATGAGCAGAATGAGCTACGCCTCACAGAGGTATAACTCTTACTGGAGAAAACAATGAGTCTGGAACACGTGGCTTTGTGCCTGATAGACGTCAGGTGGCCAATGCCATGAGGTGGCTCCTCAGTCCCCTCAACCCCTACCCTCCCAACTCTGCCCTGCCAGCTCTCCCGGCTGCCAGCCGGCCACTGTGCACAAAGGGAGTGTGGTCACCCTCTCCAAACCACCCCCCCCAACCATAGCCAGCCGGATTCTGCGTGCCCAGGGACCGAGGGACGCCCTCTGGCTAGAGCAGGAGGGAGCAGGGAGCCAGGAGCACGGTGCTCAGCCCAGGTACGGCTTCGGGGGATCCGGCGGGGCTCTTACGGGAAACTGTAAGGCTGTTGCATACCCAGGCCAAGGGGCCACCTCCTTTCTGGCTGATCCTCTCAGTTCTGGGGTTTGTGTTCCTGGAGGCATGAAGTCCTTCCTCTGTCCCCTGCACCGTCTGCCTGCGGCCTCCACCCTCAGGCTGCTTCTGCCGGGAGCTGCGTGCACACACAACTCGGCGTGCTCCCGGCAGCTCTTCCTAGA
>NW_012150108.1:1475148-1519991 GCF_000956105.1 Propithecus coquereli | reverse complement strand
TTCCCTTTGGTGGTTTGAAGACGGCTGTTTCAGAAAGCTCCTCGACCTCTCCGGCGACATTTGGTGGTAGCTAAGGGACAGAGCCCAGTTCTGGGTGCTCCTGGCCTTCCCCTCTCCCAGCACACTGGCGCCCGCTAGTTCCTTTGCCAGCCTTGGCTGGAAGCTCGGTTCTGGCTGTGGCTCCCGATGGTGTGACCCAGGTGGCCTCGTCCTCCTGTCTGTACAGCAGAGCACTTGGCACAGGGGCCTGGGAGGGGCGGTGTTGGTTCTGCCTGGGGACCCAGGCAAGGAGGCTTCCCGAGCGTAAAGCACAGGGCATAGCCTGTCATTGCGTGTTGGCTTTTTGGCTTTTTCAGGGCAGTGGAAGGCAGAGGTCACAGGTGGTCAGACGTTTGGTTTGGAAGCTCCCGAGGAGACACCAGCACGTGTGATGCAGTGTGGTGGGCCACCCCTGCGCATCGTCTAACCCGCACACCCCCGGGGTGGGGACTGTCAGCCCTGCGTCATTCACGGAAACATCCAAACCGGTCTCCCGGGTGGAGCCCCTTGCCCGAAGCACACGGACGGGCAGTGAAGGACAGAGAGAAGCCTGGCTCTGAGTGCAGTTCCCAGCGGTCCTGAGGCCCCGGGCAGGGGTTGAGGAAGGACTGGCGTGAGAACGGTGCATGCGGGGAGGACGTGCCCTCGGGGCCCTTCGTGAGCACAGAAGGGGTGGTCTGGAGAGATGGGGTCCCTGTTGTTATTGGCAGTGGACCGCTGTGTCCCTTCCAGCCAGCTGTGAGCGTCAGCACAAAGCTGGAAACCGCTTCTTCACTACTTCAGTGACCCTCCTGTGCGGGGTCGGTGTGGAGACTGCCCGCCTGTCCCTCTCCCCTGGCACCCAGCGAGGAGCCCTGGCCCTGGGCAGAGCTCTCTTCTGACAGTCAGCAGGGGCTGTGGCACCAATCCCCCCACCAGGACAGTTCATCCCGCCAGCCCGAGCTTCCCAGTCTGGATCCAAAGGCCTCATGGTCACAGACCCTCCGTCCTGGCCTGTCCTCTGTGCCAGGCCTGGGGAAAGCACAGAGTTGCAAAGCAAATACCTGCCGCAGCCTGGGAAGACAGTCTGTCCCTACAAACGGAGAGACGCTGAGGGTGGAAACAGGCCCAGTGCTCTGGGAACAGGGCGAGGGTTGTCTCCATTCTGCGTGGAAACCAAGGAAGGCTCCAAGGAGGAGGAAGGCGAGGTGAAGCCAGGCGAAGGCGCAGCGAGCTAAGAGTCTGAAACGTGGCTCCGAGCACTGCTCTGAGTGCTTCTCCGTGCAGCGCCCAGGGCTGGGCAGGGTCGCAGGAACCGAAGAACCCAGCCAGCGGTCAGAGCCAAAGCACCCAGTGAGCCACCTGAGCCACCCCAGCCACGTCAGCCACCCCACCTGAGCCTATAGTCCGACTCTCGAGGGGAGAGAGCGTTCCTCCAAGATCCCGTGGACCTCTGGCCTCTCACTCAGTCCTCAGCTGGTTGTCGGGGGCCAGAACCCAGGCTCCCAGGTCCTGCAGCACCTGCCCCAGGCCCAGCGTCCGCACAGCTTTGCGTGTGCCGGCTCCCAGAGCGGCGGTGCCGTCTGGGGATGTCCAACGGGCCTGTTGTGGCTTTCTATCTTAGGACTTCGTGGAGGTTATGTGGGGATCTGCCTCCCCCAAAGCAGGTTCCTTCCGCAGTTTCATTTTGCAAAGATTCCCAGCAGAAAAAGTGAGGAAAGCAAGAAGTGAGAGCTCTTACTGCAGGGGTTTTGTGACCCGTAGCCAGCCTTGGCCTGGACAGCTGTGCCGTCCCTGGCTGCGGGAGCCCCGGCCTGGCGTGCCGGTCGGACTGTGCCGGGAGCAGCCGTCCTTGGAAGGCATCACCGTTAATGCGACATAGGCGTAGGACCCCAAAATGTTCTGACCGGGGGCCTGGAGCTTCTAGATGTTTTTCCAGGGGACCAGTCTCTAGAACCAGCATTTCAGAAGCCAGGAAGTGAACACAAGGGTGGCCCGAAATCTGGGGGAGTGTCGAGTGAAGAGCGGGATTGGCACGTGTGCGACGGAGCTCCCCTCCTGTCTGTCCCAGACACTGCGCGGTGGACCCCTGCTCTCTCGGAGGCCTCACATCGGCCCGTGGGTGAGGACAGCCCACTCTCTGCTTTGTCGCATCGTACCCCAGGTCTTCCCAGGTTTCCACATCTGGGCAGGGCTCTCTGTGAGGCACAGAGAAGCTACAGCCCCCAGAGTGCCAGGGCCACGGCGGGGCAAGAAAGACAGCCAGGCTCAAAAGGAAGGGGGTGCCCCCCTAAGGCAAGGGAGCACTCATCTGAAATTAGGGAGGTACTCACTCTAAAATTAAAGCGGTGTTCTCCCTACGAGATGCCCCCCAAACTAAGGGGTGCTCCCCTAAAATTAAGGAGGTACTCATTCTGTAATTAGGTATTCAATATAAAATTAAGGAGGTGCTCATCCTAAAATTGAGGTGCACCTCCTAAAATTAAGGAAGCACTTCCCCTTAAATTAAAGAGGGACTCATCTTAAAATTAAGAACGTGCTCCCCTTAAAATTAAGGAGGCCCTCATTGTACAATTAAGGCGATGCTCACCCACTCTAAGCTGGGGTGGCACTCAGTCCCGGGCCTTGCAGGGGCAGTGTGGTCCCTTTCCTGGCCCTGACAGTAGCTGTGGTCCCGGCATCCAGAGACTTAGATGGCCAGGGCTTGCCTCTGCGCTGCCGTCCTGAGCTGTTGGTTCCAGTTCAGGCTTGGCGGGGGCAGAGATGCTGGGCCAGGAGGCCACGGTGCCGGCCTGGGCACTGTCTGGGCATCCTTCTCGTCTGGGAGCTCTGGTCTCGCAGTGAGGCCGGCTGAAAGCTGGGATGGGCTGTCGTGTAGCAGAGAGAACATGAGGCTCGCATCAGAAAAGCTGAGTCCGGGTCCTCAGGAAAGTCATAAACTCTCTGGTCTGCACCAGCTTCTGGAAAACATGCATAACGGCGGCTCCCAGCGTCCAGTCTTAGTGAACGATTGAGTGTTGTGCAGATGCCGCTGACGGCTAGCAGAACTGTCAGAGAGGCAGGCTGTTCCCACCGGCATTCTCAAGGAGGAGGAGAGGGTTTATTCTCATCCTCTGCTTCCATTAACACATGTTTTTTTTTTTTTTTTTCTTGTGGCCAAAGAGCTCTTCCCTTTGCACTGACGCCGTTCATCGATTTTCCTGTCTCGGGTCCCTTCTCAAGGTCTGGCTGGGATGCAAGTGACCCAACCTCCCATCTATCTCAACGTCTCTTGTGTAAGACCCTCTGCAACCCTGCTAGGGACCCAAAGAGGCTCAGGCCAGCGGTTCCTGAGGCTGGGGCTGTCCGCGGTGCTGCCTGCTGTGGGGACATCCCCCTGGCCGTGGGCTGGTGCTGCTTTTTGCCTTGGGGTGACCTCCTGGTTGACTGTTGCTTGTCCATTCTGACCGCGTGGGTTGCATTTGAGTTTGCTGAAGGCAGCCTCGTAACTCACGGTGTGTATTTATTGCTTCTCTTCTACTGGTCCCGGGATCTCCAAGGACATCTCAGGTAAGGATGCTCTGGGCTGACGCCATGGCTGGGGACGGCTCAGAAGTGGTCACGGCCGGTCGCAGAGGCGAAGAGCCAGATTTGCACCGTTTCTAAGAACATGGAGATGTTGGCACCAGGTGCTACAAATTCACTGGGATGATAAGGGAGTAGCCACAATCCTCTGAACTCAGAAGTTCTGGCAGATACTAAGCATGGCGGAGAGTTTTACCTGCGTGTTGAGATCAGTTCAGCTGACACACGTGAGCCAGGGCTCGGAGATAGTGTGAGAAAAGATTTCATGGATATTCAGTTGGAAGAGACATCAGAGTGCAGTGTGGCACTCAGCATCCTCTAATGCTCTCACAAGCTTGTCTGGGGAGAATGACTCATAGGTTGTAGAGCCCACCCGTCTCTACCAGGTTCTCTAAACACGAGCTGTGGACTAAGGTAGAGCCGCCGAGAGGTCTTTTTCGTTTTGGTCCTGCAGAAGCCCCTGTGGCAGATTGCAACGATGCCCGCAAACCTTCACCCGCTTGGTATCCCCACCTGTTGTTATGTGACTTTGCAGTCCTCGAACTAAGGCAAAGTCTGTTTCCCATCTCCTGAATCTGGGCTCAGCAGTGTGACGTGCTCTGGGCGATGGGATGTTATCTGACAGGATGCAAGCGCAGCCATGAACTGGGTTCAGGAGCTGGGCCTGCCCTCCCGTGCGCCTGCCACTACCGTCAGCAAATGCCTGGGCTGGTCTGCTGAGCACAAGAGACACAGAAGCAGAGTGTCCCTCATCATGCCAGCCCAGGCCAGCCTCCGAAGCTGACGGCTGTCTGAGCTCCGGTGGGAGGAGCACACCCGGACAACGTCAGCGCAGCTGCCTGGCCTACTCAGCCGGACGTGTGAACGGGGAAGCTTGCTGCTGTGTGCCACTGACGTTTTGCAGTTCTTACACGGCATAGTTTTGGCATAGACAACCGACATATCCACTTCTAGGGACAGCTTCATTGAGGGATAAGTGACATACAACCAACCGCACACACTGAAAGTGCCATCTGATGAGCCTCGACATACGTCTGTGCTCATGAAACCATCACTTCAATCAAACATCTCCCTCACCCCCAAATTTTCTTGTATCTTATCGTTATAATTGTACCCTCCCATCCTTCTGCCCACCCCTGGGCACTAATCTGCTTCTTGTCACTAGAGATTAGCTTGCATTTTTGAGCGGTTTAGATAAAGGGAATCATGCAGTGTGTACTTGTTTTTGGCTGTCTGTTTCACTCGGCACAATTATCTCCGGATTCCTCCGTGCTGTGGCGTGTGTCAGCAGTCCCTGCCTCTCTACTGCGGAGTAGTACTCCACTGCACGCACATACCTCGGTCTGTTTATAACTCACCTGCTGATGGGCACTTGGGCTGTCTCTGGTTTTCGGCTATTACAAATTAAGCCGCTATGACATTCATGTGCAATCTTTGTACGGACATATGCTTTTTTCTTGGGTAAATACCTGGGAGTGGAATGGCTGGATCATATGGCAGGTGTATGTTTAACTTTGTAAGAAACTGCCAAACCATTTCCAAAAGCGATTATACCATTTTACATTCCCATTGGTAGTTCGAGAGTTTCATATCCTTGCCAACATTGCAACACTTGGTGCGTAGAGTCTTTTTTTAATTCTGGACATTCTAATACGTAAGCAGTATTATCTCATTGTGGTTTTGATTTGTATTTCTCTAACGACCAGTGATGCGAAACATATTTTCTTGTGCTTATTTGTCATCGTATCTCTTTTGTTCGCTGTCTTTTTATTCTCCTAATGTTATATTTTGAAGAGAAAAGTTTTAAATTTTTATGATGTCCAACTTATCGATTCTTTTATGGATTGAACTTTTGTTATTTGTGTCTAAGAAATCTTTGCCTAACCCATTACTGAGGTTTGGCCTATTGTCTAGAAGTTTTATGGTTTTAAATTTTACATTTAGGTCTATGATCCATTTTGAGTAATTTTTTGGATATGGTACAAAGTATAGGTAAAAGTTCATTTTTTTGGTAGAACGATATTCAATTATTTTAGTACCATTTGTTGAAAATAGTTTTTTCTGTACTAAAGTGACTTTGTACTTTTGTCAAAACTCCAGTTGTTCATGTATGTCTAGTTCTGTTTCTGGGCTCTATTCCCTTCCACTGATCTACCTGTCCTTCTGTGTCAATACTGCACTGTCTATAGCTTTATAATAAGTCTTAAAATCAGTAGTGTTAATCCTCTAATTTTGCTCTTTGTTTACGAAGTTGTTTTGGTTATGCTAGAACCTTGGCATTTTCACATGAATTTTAGAAATGGACTGACAAATTTTAGAAAAAAAAGCCTGTTGGGATTTTGATTGGAATTTCATTGAAACTTTAGAGCAATTTTCGGGAGAATTTGCATCTTGATGATACTGAATCTTCTGAATCATGATCAAGGTCCTATTGATTCAGTTGTTCTTTACTATCTCTCACTAATGCTTTCTAGTTTCTAGTGTATGTGATTTTTTTACATCTTTTGTCGGATTTATCCTTAAGTACTTCATATTTATGATGTTATTTTCTAATTTTTTGTTGCTGGTATCTGGAAACACAATTGATTGCTCCATATTGATCTTGTCTTCTGCAAATCTGCAAATCCCTTTATTAGCTCCAGTAGCTTTTTGGGTAGATTCCAGCAGATTTTCTACAATCATGTCATCCGTGAATAAAGAGTATTTCATTTTCATTGCCAATCTATGTGCATTTTATTTCTCTTCCTTGCGTTCTCGCACTGGCTAGACCTTCAGTATAATGTTGCCCAGAAGTGGTGAGAGGGGACGTCCTTGTCTTGTTCCCAACCTTAGGAGAAAAACATTTGGTCTTTTACTTTTACATAGATGGATGTTTTCAGTAGATGCCCTTTTTCGGCTGAGGAAATTTCCTTCTGTTACTAGTTGGCTACTAGTTTCTATCATTTGTCAAAAGGTTTCTCTGTATTTACTTATCATCTAAATAATTGATAACACAGCTTTTCTTTTTTAGTTTGTTAACATGGTGTCTTAGTCCGTTCGGGATGTTATAACAAAAGACCATAGACTGGAAATTTATAAACAACAGAAATTTATTTCTTACAGTTCTGGAGGCTGAGAAGTCCAAGATCCAGGTGCTGGCAGCTTTGGTGCCCGAGGGCCCTTCCTCATGGATAGCATCTCTCACTGTACTCACATGGCAGAAGGGCCAAGGCTGGTCTCAGGCCTCTTTCATCAGGGCACTAATTCCACGCGTGGGGGCTCTGCTCTAGTCATATAATCGCCCCGAAGGCCTGCCGTCCTAATACTAGCACTTGGGTGTTAGGATTTCAGCATAAGAATTTGGGTGGAGGGACACAAGTGGTCAGTGCACGGCATACGGTCAGTTCCATTAATTGATTTTTCAAATATTAAAACAACTTTGCATTTCTCAGATAAACTTCATTTCATTATGATATATTATCCTTTTTATATATTTTTATTTGACTTGCTAAAACTTTGTTTAGAATTTTTGCATCTATTCCAATGAAGGATAATAGTCTATAGTTTCCTTTTCTTGTAATATCTTTATCTAATTTTGGTATCCATGTAAATAGTGCTTTTATAGAATGTTGAGAAGTATTCCCTCCTTTCAAATTTCTGGAAGAGTGTGTAGAATAGATATTATTTCTTAAATGTTGGCAGAATTCACCTGTGAGGCCACCTGGGCTGATACACCACTTTTTGGTGATGACATCATTATGAGGATGACTCTGTGACCGTATGGTTCACTGGTGCTACTGGGGATAGTGTCTTCCACGTAGAATGGCACCTTCCTTCTAAGGACCAAGAGGAGAGATTTGTTCGAGGTCTTGATGTTAGGGAAACCCGAGGTATTTGCTTCTTATTCTCGGTGTTCAACGATAGTGCATCTGCTCGATCTTCCCGCGTGGCAGGTTTCCAGAAGACAATGACTACGCCTCCCCGGCTACTCCATCCATGCCAGCCATGCCTCACTTTTTCGCCTGACGTTTGCCTGGCCCACGGTCGGGTTCCTTCTCCACAATGTCAGCCACTATGTCTGACTATGTCCCTGTCCTTCACAGCCCTCTTCAAAAGGCTGAACAAAACCAAGGGCAATCTAGAAAGAATCATCAGCACATGAAAATAAAAGAGGCTGCCATCTTCCTTCTGCTTAGCTCACTAGATGAAGTGTAGAAGTAACCTAGTTCCTGTGGGTGACCTTAACAGCGCAAGCTCAGATGTGAAGGAGAAGGTCACCCAGTATAAGGCTTTTGCAGTCTGGTGCCTTCCTCTCCGGCCACATGCTGACCTGCTCCTTTCCTCTGCTCTTCCTTCTTTTCCCACCCGCAAGAGGAGCTGATCACCCTGCTGTGCAGGTCCCGAGCCCGGCATGTTCCTCCAAAATTAACTGGCACTGAGCCTGGGTGGGAATCCGGTTTGCTGCTTAGTCACTGTTACGTGGAATCCTACAGCCCAGAGGGTGGGCACGATGGTTATCCCCATTTTGTAGAGGAGGAAACTGAAGTTTAAAGAGGTTGGGGGATGTGTCTCAGGTCACGCAGCTGTACGCAGGAGGGCAGGGCACAGACCCGCCCCGCCAACCACTGCGCCGCAGCGCCTGGTGCTTTGATGTGTGTTTACTAGTTTACCTCCCCGACCAGACCTCCTACCATGTGTCCACACTGCATGACTGGGACTCAGTAAACGTTTGCCAAGTGAACACATCATTAGTGGAGCTCCAGATTTTTTATTTTAAATCTAGAAGGAAGACACAGGCACAAAGAAGCCGAGAAAAGAATGCTCCAACCAAATCCTGTTGTCTTTCAGTGGTAGGTGGGCAGAACAGGAGGAGGAGATTTTGTTTACTCATGGAGGCAATTGCCTCGGAAAAGGAAGACGGTCGACTTGGAAGATCTGTGAACACGTTGCAGTCTGGCTTGTGTCATAAGTCACTTGCGGACATGTTGGAGTGTGTGAAGCTTTCACAAATGGCTGGAGGTCGCCACGGGACACACATTTAAGAGGGTGGAGATTAGCATGGAGGGACCAAGACAGTTGCTTTGGAAACATCAATTTTCTTGAAGGTTTTAAGCAGGGCTAAGGTCAAACTACACATTTGCTGTACCCTTTAAAAAATGATGACAACACCTGGGTTTTCAATGCTTCTTATGTCCTGATCTATATTAATAAGTTCTCCATTTTGAACAGCGTGTGGCAAGGACTGGGGCCGTTGGGAACGTGGCCGTGTCTGTCATGTAGAGAAGCAGGTTAATGGGTCAACACCCTGGAACGAAACAAAACCCCTAATTGATCCCGGGTTGACTCCAAGCACTTGACTTGTGAGACACAGCACATCAGAGCAGGCCGCTGTGCTGGAAAACGGCTTTGCTTCCGTCCCTCCACGTCCTGTGGGCTCCGCTGAGCCTTCCCTTTGGAGCCACCTGTCGCTGCTGTGTGTTCCGGCAGACCAGACTTCCAACACTGGGTCTCTGCCAATGGCTGTGTGACTTCTGCCAAGCTACCTGAGCATTTGGAGCCCCAGTTTCTCCACCTGTACAATGGGATTGAGCTCAGCACTCCAGGCCCGAGAGACACTTGTGGGGCTGTAGCAAGATAAGGACCAGGAAGCATGCTGTCAGTCCCCCACCTCTGGACCCAGAGAGGCAAGGTCGCACCGTGATAGTTCCCTCTGGAAATGTGTGCAGATTTGTCTGTCCCTAGAGGAGGTCCAGGAGCAGGTTTGGCTGGAGAGTGTCACGGTGGTGCCAATTAAAGCATGCATGGTGCTCATTCAGAGACAGAATGGGCAGCTAGATAGAATATCAGTGTCCTCAGATTTAGGAGTGTTTGGTGACCCTTGGCTATGTACTCCACTCTAACTGTCTGCCCTCACCATGACCCCACCTGCCTGAGCCTGTGCATGGTCAGAGCTGACCCAGGGCAGGGGCACCAGGGTGGACTCTGGGCAGCTCTGATCAGGCCTTTCTGGTAGCCTTTGTGTGTTTCGTATCCTGCATCTTGGGGTCGTCAAGATACGGAGAGACATGCCCTGTGGCTTGGTTTAGGTGGAGGGCAGAGTGATCAAGAGTGGAGTCCTGAGAGTAGACTGTCACTTGGAAACTCGTGTCCCTGCTTCCTGGTTGTGGGGCCTTGAGCAAGGAGTTTCGCCCTGCTAAGCCTCGGTTCCTGCCTCTGCACGACGGGCATGAGGCTGAGCACGATGTTGCTTCAGAGGATAGTTAGGGGGATGGGACGAGATACTGCATTTAAAACCTGTAGCACAGAGCTTGGCCCACACTAAATACTCAAATATATACAATACTGTCTATCGTCAGCTGCTGCTACTGAGCAGGGTCTGGGAGAGTGAAGTGAAGCCCTCCAGTGCTGGCAGCGAGAGGCCTCCGGCTTGAGCCTCTGCACTCTGGGGAATCTTGGGAGCCTCACCCGAGTGCCCGGAGACACTGTCTGGGCAAACGTCTTTTGGGGAAGCCCGTGCACGTCTGTGCGCAAGGACACAGGCTGGAGGAGGGGCTTTCAGGGCCTGAGAGGTGTGTCATCTGCTGCTATGCAGGGAGCTCTTCCCGTCGCTCCCCTGGCCGGCTGCCGGCTGAGGGCGGGGAGGGAGCCATTGCAGAGTCCCATGAGGATGAAGGGTAAGAGGGTGGCCCATGTGCAAAGGGAGGCCAACCCTGCCTGCCTAGGTGACGGGGACAGGCCCTTTCTCATTTTATGGAGGAGGAGTGCCTTGGGTCCCTGTGCTCCCATCGCAGTCAAAACCTGCTTCCCAGGTCCCCTCTCCTGACCAAGGTCTGCAGCCTCCCTGGGGCCTGTGTCTCTCACGCAGCCGGTGGACACAGTGAGAATCCGCTTAAAGAAGGGACAGCCAGGTGTCCCGGCATCTGCATGGGTCTGTGCACAGTTTCCCAGCTGTGTCTGCTTCTGTGGGTGGAGCCTGATGCCACATCTCAGCAACTGAGCCACTTGGAGGTCACACACACACGTGCAAGCACATGCATGCACCCAATGCATTCCCAGGCCAGGGAGGTGATGCAAATGAGCCTAGTGTGGGACAGTGGCGGGAGGGGTCTGTGATGACCTGGAAACCGCATGACTACACCAAAGGGACAGAATTTTCTAATTTTAGAGACACTTCCGCTGGGTGCAGTCTGCCCATGGCCTGCTCACCCTATTTGGCAGTGGCAATGATCCATCTCTGCTCCAAAACCATTTGTGGTGGGGGCTAGACATCAGGGTGGGGCAGCAGTGGCCCACGGAGCTGTGGGGTGTCCTAAGGGGGCTCATCCAAAGGGGCTGGGAGAGGAGGAGGAGCCAGCTCAGTGCAGCACCTCCAGGTCCTTGTGGAGGCACCTGGGGCCTGGTGCCTTTAGCACTTCCCACAGCCCTGCGCCCGTCTTCAGGGCGTCCAGGGAGAAGGCTCTTAGGAGCTGCCTCGTACCTGCAGGTGACACTCTGGGCACCCTTAGGTCACATGCCTCCCTACCTTTTGGAGAACCCAAATGCCCTGCCATGATGAAGGGGCCACCCTCGATCCCCTCGCCAGGGTTTCTGCAAAGTCAGGGCCTCTGTTTCAAGTCTTATTTCCTTCTTAGCAGCAGCGCACCTGTAAATCAAGCCTGAACTTCTCAACGGAGGATTTCAACAAAAAAGAGGCTTAGGAGAATAAGGAATTTGCAAATCTTATGCACTGGACACAGGCCAAGAGTTCGGTGATGCCGGAAGAAACTTGAGATTTGCCCAAGAGCACCACAGCCCCCTCTGTTGCTTCCCACTCACTCCCAGCACTTTAGAAAGCCCCAGCAAGATTATTTGAAAGCCTGGCCATTAGAAGGCAACTCGTGGCCTATTTTTAGCCTGGATCTTATATGAAAACCAAGAGGGAGGTCCGTCCTCTGCATTAACAGCAACTCTTTGCACAGATAAAGGTTTGGTTAAGAGGAACATTATGAACATGAGTGTGTGTGTGTGTGTGTGTGTGTGTGTGTGTGTGTGTGTGTGTGTGTGTCGGGGGAGGGGGCCGCACATCCTTCCGCTCTCTGAGATAAATCAGATTCTTAAACTATCTTTGGCTAATCCATTAGAAGGATGGAGACATACATCTTGAAACAGCTTCCTGACAGGAGGCAGGCCTCAGCTCTGGGTGGACAGTGGCTGGTGAAACAGATGCTAGGATTCTTGGCATTTTATGTATTTGGAAACCAAGACCAGGGGGGAGCAGGGTGGCCTCAGATCAACAGTGGTAGACCAGGACTCTAAGCCCAGATACGGAAACCTATTTAGGGTGACCTTCCCCTTCCCAGGATGGGCTGCTGGGGACCTCGCTGGCCACTCCCTTATGCATAGGTGACATGTGGTCTGAGAGAGGCTGGGGCTGGCTCCTCTACCAGCTCACTCACTCAGAGCCTCTGCAGAGCAGTGCTGGACCCCTTCCAGCTGCCCGATGGGCAGGGCTTCCTACCCTGGAAGCAGGGAGGGCTTTGGCCAGAGCCCTGGCCTTTGCGAAAATCAAGGCACCAGGGTTCCACACCGGCTGTCCCTCTGACATGCGGCATGACCTTGCACAATGTCACCACCCCTGCTTGAGCTCAGGTGCTCCATCTTGTAACAGGAGGGGTGGAATTAGACCACCCAGCAGCCCTTCCTGCTCTAACTCATGGCCCTAGATACTGAAGGAGCCTACTGGCCACACATGGTGAACACATGAGCTCCCAAAATGACCCAGGTCCTCACTGAGCTCTGGAGTGTGTCATGGCGGCTTCTGCCTGGAGGTTTTCACCCGCGGTTCTACTTAGCTATGCTGAATTCCTGATGTCCTTGATTTGTCAAAATACCTGGCCAACAGGCCCAGCATCTCCACCCTACAGATCAGAAAGCATAGTCCTGGGGGACCAGGTGGCTCCCCAAGGTCACACACGGGGCAAGTGACAAGGCTGGGGCTGGAACCAGCATGACTTGAATCTGAGCTGGGAGACCTTTCCCATTCGGCCAGATGCAGAAGTAAGCTTTTGCCCAATGATGGGGAAAGGCTGGGATAGGGAGCGTGTGTCTCTTCTTTGTCCCCCAGAGACGACGGGACCCGGAGCTAGGGGCTCAGAGCACTACCTGCTCACTTCCCCAACACAGATCCTGGCCCTGTGGGGAACACGGGGCCAGGGTTAGTCTCCCTGGGGCAGTGGGCCCAGGATCGCCGTCTGCTCTGCTCTAACCCTCTGTCTTCCTGGCCAGTTGGGCAGCCCTGTGATCAGCTGGGGGAGGGAGAGGACTCCAGCAAGGGGACGCTCTCTGCCCCTGAGCCCACGGTGCGGTGCGTACCAGCAGTCAGGCCACAGACAGGGCGCCTGGGTTCCTCCAGGGTATTCTGTGAATGGGGCCCAGGGTGGCCCGGAGGGGAGCCGGCGACCTCCGTGTCCAGGCTAGCTCAGCCCGTCCCCCGGGGCAGCTCGCTGGGAATTCTCTCTCCGTGCGATCGGGCTGGGTTTGAGTAAAGCGGGGCAGGCTCAGTGGACCATTTCCATAGTGTGCAGCAGGAACTCGAGCCCCACATTTGCCTTCACCTTCCAGCCCACGTCCTTCTCGGGACTGAGTGGGGCAGACCCCTTT
Source organism: Propithecus coquereli (assembly GCF_000956105.1). Taxonomy (NCBI): domain Eukaryota; kingdom Metazoa; phylum Chordata; class Mammalia; order Primates; family Indriidae; genus Propithecus; species Propithecus coquereli. Next base: position 1,506,791 of record NW_012150108.1, on the reverse strand, counting down.
GACTCATTTCAGAGACGCGGACCCTGAGGCTTCCCAAGGTCACAGGGAGGGTGAGTCGCCAAGCAGAGACCCAGGACCAGGCTCTCTGGCTCCCGGCCTGAAGCTCGCCCCACTGTGCCTGCCGCTGCCCTACGAAGCAGTTTTTCTGGGGGTCTTGGGAAAGAAATTGAAGCACAGAAGTCACCAGATGTGCCCGCCATCTCCCAGCCACCTCCCACCACTTGGTCGGCTCTGTCTGCTGTGCCGGTGTGCAGGGAATGGCAGCTGGGAGGCGGCGTCTTACCTGTAGCAGTGGTGATGCCCAGGAGCCGGCAGGTGTATTCCAGCCCCGTCCAGAACACCTGGAGCTTCATGGTGGTGGGGCTGAGGGCAGAGTCCCAGCAGGGCAGGCAGCAGAGGCTCCGGCCCCAAGATGCTCCCGGACGTCCGTGCGCAGGCAGGAGGCTGTGGCTGCCAGCTGTGGGCCCCCCGTGCCCAGGGCCCTGCCTTTCCAAACCAGTCCTGGCCACCCCAGCCTGGCCGAGGTGTGAACAGGGCTCACCTTCTGGCTTGTCCGCCCGCGCCCTTGCCAGGCAGTCGGCTTAATCATTACCTTGGAAGAATGCCCCCGCTGCTGCTCCGTGCAGCCCCAACCTGGCCTGGAGCCGCTCTGCCCGGCGCAGCCGGAGATGGGGATTAGGGCTGGGCTGGAGGCAGCCTGGAGCTGGCAATTAACCATTTCTGCTGGGAGGAGGGAGCCGGCGAGCCAGCCCAGGCCCTTCCTTACCAGGCAGTGCCTAGAAAGTGACACCTGGACCTCATGCCGGCTGGGGCCTGGGGCGTCAATCTCCGGAGGGGTCGGTGCACTTGCAGGTCTGTGTTTGTGTGCCCGTGGCAGAGAGGGATGTGTCTTTAAATCTCCAGTGGAAAAAACTTTTGAAATGGGTTGCAAGCTTCATTTCTCTGCATACAGGTGGATTAGAAAGCTTTTCAAGCCCGTGGTAGATCTGGACTCTGACCAGAAGAGCTCAGCTCGGGCCACACCACCCAGAGGCCCTCCTTTATCCTTGACGGGAATCCCTGACACGGGACGTGGGAAATCACTTCCATTCTTTGGGAGGGGAGTTGCTATGTCAATAATTAACCGGTGACCTTGGGGAAACCCAAAGGTATCTGTGAGCCTTAGCAACTTTTGCAGAAAATAAATGAGAGATTTTGGCTGGATTGGTGGTTCTCAAAGTATGAGAGTCCTCGGAGCCGTGCCAAGGAACCCAGCCTCCGACACTGGATAATGATGGGCTTTCACTCATTCTTAACTTAATAATTGACATACCGGATTGAATGATGTCAAGATTTAGTTTTCCTCCTGGGTGTTTTTCTGAACTCTTTTACCCCTTTTCTCATACAGGATGGACAACAAAACATCCAAATAAATCAAGACAAAATAAAACCAAACCAATCCTCGACTTACGACAGGGTTATGTTCCGATAAACCCATTGTAAGTTGAAAATACTCTAAGTTAAAAATGTATTTAATACAACTAACGTATCGAACATTGTAGCTTAGCCTAGCTTACCTTAGCCATGCTCAGAACACATACATTAGCCTACCGTTGGGCAAAATCATGAAACAAAAAGACTATTTTATAAGAAAGTATTGAATATGTCATGTAAGAGTATCATACCACATATCGCTAGCCCAGGAAAAAATCAAAATTCAAAATTGGAAGTATGGTTTCTACTGAATGTGTATTGCTTTCACACCATCGTAAAATCGAAATTCATTAAATTAAACATGGTAAAGTCGAGGACCCCTGTAATAATGGAAAACTCAGAAATAGTCAGTTCTGCTTTTTTCTTTCTTGAGGATGACGCACCCTGATATAATGAACAGATATTTTTTGTTATTAAAATTATTTTAATTTGATTGACTAACTCGATCAAGAATTGTGGCAGTCCATAAAGACTACCTTTTTGTAAATATTTTTTACCCTTAAATGAATTTAAGAACCTCTGTGCTCATCTTCAAGATGGAGTTTAAAAATGTGGGACGGGTATTTGTATACACAAGGAGTGCAATGCGCACTACCCGAAGGATGGAACACGGACTTGGGGGGAGGAGAACCAAGGGCAACACACGTAACCTAAACATCTGTACCCCATAATATGCTGAAATAGAAAAAAATGTATGATTTTCATATTTATTTCTTGGGTTAACAGACCGTGTTTGTCTATGAGCAAACTATCCACTCCAACCTTCTCAAACTCTGATGTGTCTTGACACACCCTGCTCCCCAGGCGGGTGTCTGGGTCTCCGCAGCACAGGCCGAATGGCACAGACAGAGCTGCAGGCCGGGCGGCTCCTCACCCTTTAGGAACTCGGCCTTTCTGTGCAGGCGGGAAGCTCCGGCTGGCCCCACGGCAGCCGATTTTGTTTTACATCTGACACCCGCATGCTCAGAAGGTATGGACTCCTCCCAGGCTGGGGTTGGCGGGGTCTGTCCAGTCCAGGGGTCGTGGCCATGACCTCCCCTTCCCAGAGACTGTTTCAGGAATGCGGGTGTGACCCGATTCTGCTCAGACAGCTCCGAAGGGGCATGCGCTGATGCCGTCCGGGAAAGTGTTCTCAGTTTGACGAGGGGTGGAGGATGGGCTGCTCTCCCTCCCTTCGGGTCCGCCGGCTGGGATGGCCGGTGGACTATCTCGCAATGGGGAGGGTCCAGCAAGGGGCATAACTAGCTCACGGCCCAGAGGTGAGCAACACCGGGCACTGGGGGACGTTTTGCAGCTGCTGAACTACCTGTTCCTCGTCATCAGCCGGTCGAGGTAGGTTTCCGGTTACAGCCTGACGGTGGCTTGTGTCTGAACTGAGCTCTCGCCACGGCCTTTTCTGCGGGAGGGTTTGCTCTGTGCGTGGGGCTCAGGCGGGGGCAGACCGAGAACCGGCCAGGCTGAGTTTGGGGCTTCATCGGGGCTGCCCTGCTAAGAGGCATTGAAGAGGGGGCTGCTGGGCTGCTGGTGGAAGGAGACTAGGGCCCGTTGCAAAAGCAAAGTGTGGAGGAACCCCAGAGAAGGCCCCTCTTGAAGAAGCCACAGAGAGGCCTCTGGCAGAGCTGACGCCTCCCCCACCGCCATTAAGCCCATTGGCTGAGCCCTGCGGGGGACGGAGAAGGCTGCCGGGGGCGACATGTTCCTTAGACCTCTCAGAGTTCAGAGAAAAGGGTGCCAGGAACCCTGAAATAGCACTGGCGAGAAAGTGGTGAAGCCCCAGGCATCCAGGCCTGACCTGCAGTCTCTAATGGGCCCCGAGGAAAAAGAGAGGGGCGTTTCCTGCAGAAATCTGTGCCCAGGGCAGCTCCGCGTCTAACAGGCGTGTGCGAGGCAGAGGAGGGGAAGGACAGAGGGAAGGACAGAGAGCCCAGTGGCTGTGAGGGTGTGTGGAAAAGTGCTCTGAGTGGCCGGAAGGGAATCTCGAATTATAGCAGTTTGCAAAGCAGCGTGTGCCCAGGGCCAGCTGCCCTGGATAATGGTGGGACGTGGATGTTACACAAAGAAAACACCATTTCCACGGCATCCCAGGCGTACAAACCCGGGTTAGTGGGCAGAAGTTGGGGGCAGAGTCTTTAGCTCGGAGTAGGGGAAGATGTTTCTGCAAGCGGCTGCCCAGCCATAGGGTGGGCTGCGGGAGGGGAGGACTCCCTGGGGGCCGTGTGGATGCGGGGTGGGGAGGACGCTCTGATGGTTCTCACACACACGACTGGGCCATTCGGACCCGGGGTCTCCCAGTCCAGACATCTGTGATTCCTGAAAGAACCCGGGGAAATGCTCTAAGAAGTGCTGTGAGAAGACAACTTTTGCTGGCTCCCTGGCATACGAAGGAAGGGAGAGGGGAGAGAACTTGGCTTCCTGCCTCGCCTGGCTCCTCTCTGCCCGCCTGCGCGTGGTTCCTGGATGCCCAGCCCGGCAGAGATGCAGTGTGGGGACGGGATGGGAGGGGAGGGAGGGGTGCAAAGGTCAGCTCTGCACTTAGCAGCTGTGTGGCCTGGGACATTCCTTACTCTCTCCCTGTCCTAGTTTCCTTATCTGTAAAAGGGTCTGGAAGGTGTCTTACTGGCTCAGATGCACTGGGTCAAAAGCACCTGTCTAGAGAAGATGCCAGGAAATAGGAGCTACTATTAATATTACAAGGGAGTGAAGAAAACTGCCCACCCTGTGGCTAATCCCGTGTAGGTTTTGTTAGCGCAGGAGTCCACCCACTGAAACGACACCCCAAATCAGGGGCACAGCCTGGGCTCCCGGCCTCAGGGAGAACCACGGTAAAGGGGGCTGTTCTGTGGCATGACGGGGTTCATCCACGGCATTTCTGACCAAATCATTTCCTTTCACTGTACGCTAACCAGAGTCTCTGTGTGTTGGAGCAATAGGAAGACGGTTGATTTAATAAACCTACAATAATCCAAGCCACTTGGCAGTACCATGTCCTGCCTCCGGGTCTTGTGAGAACTAGTGATGGTGCCAACGACTATTATAACAGCTGGTGTTTGCTCAGCATTCACCGCATTGTGCTAAGTGCTATATGCATGACTGTCTTCCTCCTCTTCCCATTTTGCAGATGAGAGAGGGAGCAGAGTCACGTGAGGTCAAGTGCATGTGCTCAAGATCACACGGAGAAGAAGTGAAGTGACGATGAGTCCAGCCAGGTCTCCGGCGTGGCCCCTCTGCTGCTGCCCTGGTTTGCTAGGTGCAGGTGAGAGGAGACCCTCCCAGAAACCCTGGGGTGGGTGCCTCAGGAGGACTTGACATCCTCGCTGCTCCTAGATCTGGGGTGGGCGTGGATTTGGTGAGGGCTCCTGCCATCTTCCCCTGAGGTGGTCCAGGAGAATGAATGCCCCAGCTCTCCCCTGACCCTGGCCTCGCCTAGAGCTTCTGTTGGGAACTATACATGGATGCTTTGCAGATATCCCCAGCCATATGAGGCGGGTATAAATTGTACACTGTGGATAGCAGCAGAGAAATTCCAGACGCCTGGGATGGCTCAGGGGAGCTTGAGAAGTCAAAAGAAGACGAAATGTGGGTATTTGCTAATCTTCAGCTGCTGCGGTGAGGCAGCTTCCACAGAATAGTAGGAAGGTCACTGGCATTACTCAAAGCAAGTGCCTGTGCCTAGACCTGGTGATCTAAGCCTTTGACCCCTGCACCACCACCTCACCCCTTCTCTCAGTGTCAGCAGAAGAAAACAGAGACCCTCCAACCAACACCCTGCAGACCTCCCACATCCCCCTAAGCACACTCTGACCCTTACTGTCCTTCCCTTCCACAGGAGGAAGAGGGGTTCATCCTCTCAACCTGCGCTTTCAACCACTGTGTCCCCTGGGACCTCGGACCATCAGTCATCATCCCTGTCCTGTATCTTCCAACTTTCCCCCACACCTCTCCCCTCCGGACAAATAGAGCCAAGACCAGAGCTCCTGTGCATGGCTCTGCTTTCCCCTGCAAGCCACGTGCAGTTGCTCCTCCATGCACCACCAGGACTTTTGAAAGGGGTCTACACTTACCACTACCTGCCATCATTTCCTCATTTTCCACTCACTCCTCCATCTGCTAGGATATGACCTCTACCTGCCTCCACGTCCTTGCAGCCGGCCGCGGGGCCGTGCTCATGCAGCTCCACCTCTTAGACTTCTCAGCATGTGAAATCACCCCTTCCTTCCAGACAGTCTCCCTCGTATATTATCCTTTGGTGATCATCCTACGTGCATTACAGGTTGCCTTCCTATTTTTCTTGTCATGGCGTCTTCTTTCTATGCTGTTTCCCTGTTTGGCGATCTGCGATTGGCAGCCTCCAGCAATCTTCCCTCCCGTTGTTCATGCCCTTACGTGGTCCCCTCCCACACTGCGCCAGGGTTGGTCTCCGTGACCAACTACAGCAGAAGTGGTAGAATGTCAATCCCGGTCTTAGGCTGTTCAAGACACGCCCCTGGTCACGCTCTCCCTCATGGCCTGGTTTCTCGGGGGAGCCAGTGCTGCCATGGGGAGCCCTGCAGAGAGGCCCGGGCGGTGGGAACTGAGCCCTCCTGCCAGCAGCAGCCATGGGAGGGAGCTCAAAGGAAGATCCTTTGCCACAGTCGAGCCTTCAGATGACGCAGTCCCAGCTGACAGTGTGGCTGCAGCCTCATTCGAGACCCTGAGCCTTCTAGAACCACCAGCTAAGCTGCTCCCAGATACTGGCCCTCAGAAACTGGGTGGTAGTGAATGTTTGTTGCTTCCAGTTGCCAAGTGTTAGGGTACTCTGTTATGTAGCAGCAGTTAACTAATACATCATCTGGGACCCTCTTTTCTCCCGTCCCCCCTCCGCCCTCTTTCTGGTTATTGTCTGATGCCATGACTCGAGCATCGCGAGTCTGCGATCACTCCCAGGCATGGCCCCGCACCAGCCCCTCTCCTCAGCTGTGAGCTACGTTTCCACCTGTCTATTGGTCACCTCGCTGTCAATCTCAGTATGTCCCAAATCTGACTTTGCCTTTCCACGTCAATTCTTTCCCATTTTCTGAACTTTACATCTGGGTTGCTAGCCTCATTGTCACCCTATGCTCCAAAGGTACCAACACCAAGGTCCGTGTTGACGATGGCTCTCCTCCTTCCAATTCTGCCAGATCCACGTGATCACCCTCCTCCCCCCATCTCTCGCCGGCTGCTCTGCTCCCTCTGATCTCCCGTGCAGATCCCGCCCCGTATCCTAGGGCGTCTCCCCACATCACCCCACTTCAGTCCGTCCTCCATCCTGATGCCTGAGTTGGTTTTGGAAACGGCAGATCTCCACCTGTTACGTCTCTGCTTAATACTCTCAAAGATTTTCTACTGCCTGAAGAATAAAGCCTGAGTTCTTATAGTTCTTGTGCCCAGAACCCCAGACCGTCCATAAGCCGCCCCACACTGTCTCTCCACCCCTCATCCTCACCCTCCTCCCCTTCCCTCCCCCCCACCAGACAGATGCTCTCACGTACTTTGCTCACGTTCTGTCTGCAGTATCTTGTTCCTCCCCATCCCCTTCGATATTCTCTCCTTCTCATCCCCATCTTGCCCTTGCTCCGAGTCCAGGTCAGCGCCACCTCCCTGCGAGCGCTCTCTGATCTCCGCAGTCAGAGTCATCGCCTCCCCATCACGGTATCTGAACCCCTAACTCGGAGCCGCCGTCCCCCACCGACTGGCAAGCTTCATGGACGCAGGGATGACAGACGCTTGAATGAATGAAGGAGGCTTTTCCCAGGGGCCCTTTGTTTACGTTTCAGTCCTTTGGGGTCAGTTCAGCCGGCACGCCGCAGGAGGCGGGCAAAGCTGCATGCCCAACCGGGGGACGGGGTGCAGCTGAGACATTTTCACGTGGCTTCACCTTTGTCCCTCACCTCTCCTTCCTTCTCTAGGCGCCGTCCACGTTTCCTCCCCCACCGTAAGGGCCGTGTGCAGGGCTGTGTCCCAGAAGGGAAGAAAGGCCCCCCTATTGTACAGGGGACCCTGAGAGTCAGCCCTCAGCTCTCAGGACGCCAGGGCTGCCCGGTTCACTGGGCGCTGGTCTGTGCAGGGAGGGGCGAAATGCCTGCTCCTGACGGGGCCAGGAGGAGCTGAGGAGCGGCTGGGTCCGCTCACCCTGCAGCCCGGATGAGCCTCAGCAGCTGTCGTTGCCGCCTGGTGCCGAGGAGGGTGGTGCAGGGGTCTTCCTGCCAGATCACCGGGGACGACTTCCAGCTGGTGCTACAGGTCAGTGTGCGCTTGCACAGCCGCGCCTTTGGGCGTCGGGTTTTCTGTGTTTACGGAGAGGCAGGTGAGCCCTTCAGATCCCTGTGGACCCTGAAGCCGAGGTCTTTGTTCCACGAACTCCATCTCAATTAAGCCTCTGGGAAAGAGAAGACTGACAGGGGAGGAACTTCCAGGCCAGGCAGGGCAGGCGGGGGTCACTTCTTTGCCGAGCAAGCCTCACCCGACATCCGTCAGGCGCCCCTGCCTGGCGCGCCTGGTCTGCGGGGACGAGCCGTCCAGACGCAGATTTACAGAGCGTGGCCAGGGGAGATTGTAAACGTTCCCTGGAACCGGCCCTCCAGATGAAGGCAGATTTCTGGAAATCGGTGTTTGACATCAGTCCTCTCGGGGGACGCAGCGAGACTAAATACCTGCCTAGGCTTGTAGCGCTTAGGAGTTAAATCCCCAAGGCTCCGGGAGCAGATCCAGCATGTGGAGGGAGCAACACTTTAGTGAAAGGCAAAGAGTCGCTGTGCGCAGTGTCCTCTGCTGCTGCCACGACGAAGGGGCGTCCTCATTCGTCAGAGTCTCAAGGGGCAAGGGTCTGGCTCAGGGGGAAGAATGGGGTCTCCACGGGGGTCCTGGCTGTGCTCTCTTAGGCAGCCCACCCACCCCGGAAGGTAGGGGCTGCTGCGGAGTTAGAGGGGACACTACGACTTCCCGGTCTGTGTCGGTGCTTTTAACCGTCGTGTCTCCGAACGCTCTTGGCTTTTTGGTTTAAATTAACTCACAGAAGATGTCCAAGATTCTGTCAGGAAAAATGGGAATCCTGTCAGTAAAGTTTAAGAAGTCGATATAGTCATTTGTAAATTCCCTAAGTATTTAAATCATGCTTTATTCATTCAGTTTTGTTAATTCACTCCCTATCAGCCAGTTGCTAAACCACATACCCGAAATATACCTATTTTGTGACATAACTGAGTAAAATAAAAACGGGATCAGTTTTGAACGCGCAGGACGTCCCGGTGCGTGCGGCTGTGTAGTGATAGCGCTTGGTCTTCCCCGTCAAATGGAGAGTGAGAACGCGAACACGTTTTCCACGACGGCGCAGGTGGGGCAAGTGGGAATTCTGGGGAAAGAGGGTGGAAGAGGTGACGGAGCTCACGGAACGTGGGACGGCGGGAGAGGCTTGCCGGCAGCAGGCTGCTCCTATGGGCCGTGGGCTTGTCACCCGGAGCCCCCGCAGGGGCTCAGCACCCGGGACACCAAGATCCAAGGAGCAGAGATAAAGGTTGGGGCTAAAACTGGGGGATCGTTGAAAGTGGGTGTATAGAGCAGCTGGACCCTCAGGTCTTCCCTCCACGCCTCACAATTTGGGGCTCCGCCCGCCTCCTCCCTGCCTTTCTCCTGCTCCCCGCTCCAAGGGGCCAGAGGTGCTTCTCCAGATGGACTGAATGGCAGGCTGGGTGGCGCGGAGGACAGAGACGGGGATTAAAGCCAGACTCAAGCTGACCAGTGGGCTCCTCAGCCCCTGTCTGCAGAACAGCAGCAGGTCAGCTGTCCCCAGGCAGCTAGAGGACTCTTCCTAGAGAGAGTCAGTAGCCCCAAAAAGACACGGGGACTAATGCTTGGGGAACTGAAGAGTCTTTTGACTCCCAGGCGAAACCCACAAGTCCTTGAAATTCCCATCAACATCCAGGTAACATTCCCAATTAGTTTTTCATGCCTTGTCTTAGGTTTGCGGATAGCCCAGGGCCACCAGGTACTTTTGAGGAAAGGCTCTGACATGAGAGAGAGACCAAGGCTAACAGAAAATGGGGACTCAGATGGGAGGTGCAGCCAATGCAGGACACGTACAAAAAGCTTTTAAAACATAATAAACCCTATAATTACTGTCTTGAGCAATATATGAGAAGATGTTACATCTATAAAATAAGGACAGAATATAATGAAAAAGTAACCAGAGCACAAGAATCTCAAAATGAAAAACAAGCCAAAAACCAAAAATCCCACATAAAAAAAGCAAACAAGCCCAAAACGACAGAATAGTTAGAAGCTAAAATAAAGTAGAACCAAAAGACAAAGAAAGGGAAGTAGAAGAGAAAATGCAACACATGCTGGAGGAATCCCCAGGCCCATCTGCTGACGTGCGAGAGTCCCGGAAAGACAGGACAGGGGAAGGAAAGTTGCAAAGATGTAACACAAGAAAATTTCCCAGAAGTGAAGAAAAGGCGTCTTCAGAATGACCATGTTTTAGGAAGATGGCTGGAGGGGTAGTGGTGGGGAAGTCAAAAGTTAATGCCTACAGTTGGTCACTCAAAAATTGCAACGTGAATATAGTGACAAAAAATATAAAAGTGAACATCAGAAGAATTTTCTAGAAGAGGTGATGATGTTTGTCTTTGGGGGGAACCAGGGGAGGAATGGGTGAAACAGGACAGCTTGTTGTTATTCTTCTTGTTTGTGTTTATTTGTCTCTTTAAGATTTACCATTTCTTGACTTTTTAAACTCAGTGCATGTGTCATTTTGACAAAAATAAAAATGTATTTTGAAAAAAGAAACAGGATAAACATTAATACTGCCTCCTCATCTGGATGTTAATATAGTAGAGTACATCCTTCTAGATATGTTTATGCAGATACAGAAAAATATTTTTTTCATCATAAAAGGATTATAATATGCATGTTGCTAAATAATTGATTTTTTAATCCAAAAACATACCGGAATCATGAACAAAATATTCAGAGTGCTTAGCTATGGCTGGCTCAGTGCTAGGCACTGCAGAAGAGAGTGAAGTCGTGCACAGCTAAGAACAGCGAAGGCTTCACGAATCGAGTGCCGCGGCAGGGAATCCAGGGAGGCTTCTCAGAGGAGGAGGCACTCCAATCCGCAAATGTGAGGCTACATGTGCTGAACGGAACTGCCTGGAGTGTGCTGAGGTCCCTGCGGCTGGAGGTTTCTGAAGAGAGGCTGGGGGCGCTGTCCAGGGATTCTGAGTCGGGGGGGCGGCGGGTGTGCCCACGTGGTCTTCCGCCTGGGCTGGCGTCCCTCGCTCCAGGCCTCCTGTGTCGGCCGTGTATCCTCAACTTTCAAAGCCAGGCTCCCGCTTTTCCTCCGCCTTTTCCTTTTCCTGTGATGCCGCCACCCCTCTGCTCCTTCCACCCACGGCTTCCGCCTGTAGAAGTCCCACCTGTTCTACCCGGTCCAGGAGAGAGCAGAGTGGGGTTCTGGGAGCCTCAGCACTGAGGGGACAGCACTGGGGCCCCCGCCCAGGGCCGCACGCAGGGTCCCGGGGCTGCCTGGAGCCTGAGTCTGTGCCCACGCGGGGACCAGGGTGCGTGTCCTCCTTCCTGAGCCCGGTGGGAGCCGCCGTGATGACGAGTCCCACGCGGTTCCTGCACCCGCCCCTGCAGCGGTTTCCTCGCTGCCTCAACAAACTCCCATGAACGGAAAGGCTCAAAATGACGCGTTTGTTGTCTGGCAGTTCCGGAGGCCGCAAGTCTCACCCAGGTGCTGCCAGGGCTGCGTTCCTTTCTGGACGCGCCGGGTGAGGACCTGCGTCCTTGCGCTCCGGCTGTTGGTAGAATCGGTTCCTCGTGGCTGCGCCCTCGCTGGCTGCCCGGGGAGGGCTGTCCTCAGCTTCCAGAGGGCGCCCACACTCCTTCACCTGCGCCCCTTTCTCTGTCTTCGAAGGGAGGTCCAGTCCCTCTCACCTTCCAGTCTCACCCCCATCCTTTGTCTCATTTCTGTCCTCTAGCCGGGCAAGGAGCGCCACGCAGTGACGCTGGGCCCGCCTGGACGGCTTGGGACGGTGGCGCTATCTTAAGGTCGGCTGATGAGCAGCCTTGATTCCATCTGCAGCCTTGATCCCCCTTTGCCATGTACACAGCGCTCACGGGTGCCAGGGATGAGGACCTGGACATTTTCTGTGCCCCACACGCTCTGTCCTTCCTCTACCTTCTGCTGAAGATGAGGTGGGAGCTCGAGCACAAGGCGTCGGTGCTTTACTTAGCTTTGCAGAGAACCCCCGCGTCAAGCGGGAGCTACCGCTGCGGGCAAGGCAGAGCGCAGCAGCCTTCAGACCGCAGCGCCGCCTCCCCTGGAACTCACCAGACACGCAGGTTACGGGGCTCCAGCCAGACTGTGGAATAAGCAACTCTGAGGGTGGGGCCCGGCCAGCGATCGGGTTTAACCAGCTCCCCAGGTGACTCTGGCGAGACCAGAACAGCCATCCCTGCCTCCCTCACTTTGGTCCTGGGCTGGCCCATCAGGGAGGGCACAAGCTGGGCCTTCTCTGCATCGCGCTTGGCCCCCAGGGAGTTCTCTGGAGGCTGCCGGCGCCTCCCAGCCACTGCGGGCCATCCCTGGAGGACCGGGAGCTCCGTTTCCTAGAAGTCAGGCTGCTAACGCCCTGAAAAGGTAACACGACACAGAAAATCGACCAGCAGGAGCTGAAAAGCCTTTGGCGGGGTCCCCTGGGAAGTCTGCTGCTCCCAGCGCAGACAGGGAGGCAGGAAGGCAGGATGGCAGGGGAGGAGCCTCAAGACGGCTGCAATGGGGGACAAGGGTGGCCTGAGCCCTGGGAGCCAGCCGCAGGGGCTCTCTCTGTGTGGGGCTGTCCCCCAGGGCCAGAGATCTTGACCCTAGAGGATGGCGTGAGTGGAACTCTGTGGGGCTGAGCAAGCATCCGGGTGAGAGGTCCTTCAGCCTGAAATCCAGACTCCTTCTCTGCGGCTGTCAGCGCTGAGTGAGGGTCATCTCACGGCTGCCGAGGTCGGTGGGCCATTCTCCTTCAGCTATAGGCGCCTGTAGGATCGAGGGGTGTGGTTGTTAAAAATGAGGTGGGTGGGCTGTTCAGGTTCAGCTATTTACCAGCTGTGTGACCTTGGGTGAGTTAATCAGCCTCTCTGAGCGTAGGTCACTTCATCTGTTTTTAGTGAGTATGGATTTCAGTTCATAACACTTGAGTATAAGAATTGTTAATTTCTCCAAATTAGATAAATCTACTCCAGCTTCTGACCACTAAGCTGGAGGAAGAAGATGCACTCTGGCCAGTTGAGGAAGAGTCTCAGAGTTTTTAAATGGCCCGGACATTCAGAAGAGGCCTCTGGTGTTCACTCCACACTGGCCCCTGACATTCGACATTCTCTTTGTTCAAATCCAGAGGCTCCTTGAAGGCAGGTGGCTGCGTATCGCCTGGGTCAGCCCATGGGCTGTGGCGGCACAGGGCAGGAACGGCCACCGTCCTTCCCTCCTCCCTGGGTCCACAGCCTTTACAAGGTGGCTTCGCAGCAGTTTTTCCTCCCGCTGCGTCTGGGCTGGGCTGGGCGGGGTCCGGCCAGCAGCATGCAGTGGGGGTGGTGGCGGCCCCGGGCCTGGCTCCCGTGTGCTTCTGCTCCTTCTCCCTGCCCCCGCCCCCGCCACGGCCCCAGCAGCAGAGGCGCAAGAAGAACCGCGTAGCTGAGTCTAGCGCGAATTCCCAACCCGCACAGCTGTGAGCTCGTAATTAGCTGTGTTTTAAGTCACTTAGTTCTAGAATGTTTGTGACTCAGTCCAAGCTGACACAGGGGCCTTTTGCCTGCCCAGGGTCTGCACAGGAGGGCGACAGAGCTGCTGGTACTTGTAGAAAGAAATCCAACCGGTCCCCAGGCCCGGGAGAAACCCGCCCCTCCTTCCTGGGCTCCGGAATTCCCTCTCAGCCTAGGCCGCCTTCAGCAAATGGCGGCCCGTGAGGTGGCATCTTTCTTCTGGGCGCCGTGTGCCTGTTGTTGTTCCCAGAACATGAGCGCTAGTCACAGCTCCCCGGGGAGGGGCTCCTTGGTGAGAGCACACCCACCCTCTGGGGACGAGGGGGCGTCATACCACTCCGGTTCTCTGCAGCCCCTGTAGCCAGGAAGACAAAGGACCATCTTCCCAGATGAAACGGGGAGGGCGCCTGACAGGTGAGCGTGAGGGTGCTGGGAGCAGTCACTGCAACGCTGGGGGAGGGGCCGTTGCCATCCCCACGGTGGGGCGGGGGTGCGCTGTCCACCCGGAGAGTCCTGGCCTCCTGCCTGGGGCCGGCCCTGTGTCGCAGCTGCAGAGGTGGGCAGGGTGCTCTCTCCAGGGCGAAGAGTGTGCCGGGGCCAGGGACTCCTTGCACCCAGCTTAAAGGGCAGCCCAAACCCACTTCCTTCAGAGGGGGCCCCAGATTCTTCAGGGGCAGCCCTCGCCTAAGCTCAAAATATTTATTGCCCCCGTGCAAACTACTCTCACTTGTCCTGTCGGAGGGGGAGTCCGGGGGCCGGGTGGGTCTTGTCATCTCCCAGCCCAAGCCCATCAGATGTCGTGGGGTCCTGGGCGACTTTTGCCCTGCACTGAGTGACAGCCTGGACCGCCCTCCCAGGGCCTCTGTTGGTCCCGGTGCCCTGGCGCTGGGAGGGGCCCATGGAGCAGAGTTGGAGCAGCCGCTCCGGACGGCTGTGGCCCCCGCAGGGGGTGTTCCCTTTTGCGGGGAGAGCAGGCCATGTGCTCCCGGGCAGCTGGCCGTGGCGCCTTCTTCCAAGGACGTTTCTGATGCCTCACAGGGGAGGTTCGGTTTCTGGTCCTGCCCGACTCCCCGCCTTTTGGGGCCTCCGCGGCACAGTGATAAATTTCACATTTCTTCGGAAGTGGGTACCATGTCTGAGCCTCCACGCTGGCACATAACTGTTTTGTTTTTGCCAAGTAAGTCAGCTGGGGCGCAAATGTCGGTTTCTTTGAAGAGACTTGTCGATGATCTCAGAACACGCCGGCCCGTTGGAGGAACGGCGGCGCTGCCCTCCACGCGCGGGGCAGGCCTGGAGCGGCCACCGCCCGGGCTGTGATGAGCTCACGCGTGCAATGAGGGTCTCGAACGTCCTTCCAGCTCTCACACCCCGAGGTTGTAAAATGAGGTGAAAACTTGCTGAGCCGGGGAAAGGACCCGTTCGCAAGGACGCGGACCTCCTGCCCCTCCTCTCCCAGTCCTTGCCGGGGTCCCTGAGAGCGCCTCCCTAAGCGTTGGGGACCCGAGGGCGTGCAGCTCCTCAGCCAGGAAAAACGCCTTCTTGTCCGTTCTTCTCAGACCACAGAATGTCGTCTTACGAACAAGCTGGAATTTATGTCCACAGCGCTGGCCGCTGCTTGGCGCGTGCGTGGATTTTGAGCTATAAATTACACTTGTGAGGGCGCCTGCTCCAGGGCTCAGGTTATTTATTGTTTGAGCTGAGACGTGAGAAGGATCAGATGGAGGAGACCCGGCGGGGCTGGCCAGGGACAGCTCACAGGGCGCTGTGTTCTGTACCCACTCGCGTTGGTTCTGGTTGCCGTGAAAATGAACAGTGGCTGGTCAGTGTGGCCGCACAGCCTGGGCGACTGCCCTTGGCCTTGCTGTCCTCCCTGGCACCGGTTTGTGCCTTCTCCTCTGGGCGCACCAGCGTGGCAGGCTGGGGAAGGGGACACTGGCAATGGGATAGTGTTGAGGCTGACTCTTGGCCTCCCTAGGTCTGACGGCGACATCGCCAAGCTCTCCAGACAGGCTGGTGGCTCCATTACCTCTGTTTCTACGGAAAGAATCGGAGGGACAGTTACAGATTTGTGAGTTTACTTTGGCAATGCCTGAAGTTGCTGCACAAGCCGGCGCGCGGGGCAGACATGGTGCGCTGTAAATGAGAAACGCAGACGGCGATGAGGGCGTAAGATGGACACACAGGCAGGATGCAGGCTGACGGCCTTTCACTGATCGCATGGAAGGGAGGAGAGGCCTGCCGCACGCCCAACAGGAAGGCTGTGGCCGGAGAAGCGAGAACTAGGGCGTGTCGTGAGCACGCGGAGGAATCGGAGCCTTGCGTGCTGCCGGCGGGAATGGGAAACGGGGCAGGCACTGCGGCCAACAGAGTGGCCGTTCCTCAAGCAGCTAAACTGATGACTGAAATAAGCCCACGCTCTGGCTCACACGTGGGAGCTGGAGCAATTCGTCTAATGAAGGTGAAGAACAGAACGATAGAGGCAGGGAAGCGCGGTGGGTGGGGCGAGGAGGGCTTGTTAATGGGTGTGAGAATACCGTGGGATAGCAGGAGTAAGTTCTGGTGCTCGGCAGCACAGTGGGGTGATGGGAGTTAACAGTAATTTATTGCATATTTCAAAATAGCTCGAAAAGAAGATCTGGAACATTCCCAACACAAAGAAATGATCCATGTTTGAGGCGATGGGTATCCCAACCCTCCAGATTTGGTCACTACACGTTGCATGCTCACATGTACCCCATGAGTATGTACAACAACTATGCATCCTTAAAAATTAAATAAAATTTAAAACAGCTGACCGTAAGAATTACCCTGTGACCTGGCAATTCCTCTTCTCAGTGAAGCTCAGTGGCTTTACTTGACTGCTCCCTAGAAGAAATTAGGGGTTCCAGACTTCTTCCTGCAAGACGACAGTGTACGAAAAACAAAGACGAAACCCAACCAATCGAAAGAAGCTCTGAGTGTGCACATCAGCGTTTATTGTCTTCTGGGAATGCAGGAAGTTGGAGAAGGCCGGGAGATTAACGAGTGGCAGAGTGGGAAGAGGGAAGGAGAGGACTGTAGCCCATCGCACCGTCCTCTTAGGAAGCCAGTCTCTCGGAGGACAGCTACGCTCGTTTCTGCAGTCGGAATAGGCTCCGGAGACCTTCGTACCTGCATAAGGACCCTCTGAATAGAGATCGCATCCTTTCCTCACAAGGAGGGGCTGGAGCACACGTGGGGAAGCTGCACTCAGATTCGGATCCAGACCAATTTGGATTCCAGAGTCTGAGAACCTAAGGACAGACCATCCTGAAACGTCAGGATGGAGGCAGCTGTCCGTGGAAATGAAATGCAAAGCACCGCACACCCAACATTCAGTCTTTAATTCATGCATCCTTTCATTTACGGAAACCACAGTGCAGATGGCTTTGGGAAGCCCCTGCAATCTGATAAAACGCCATTTTAAATTGTTCTGTGGTTTTCCAGTATGAGAAGTTCAAGGAATTGGTAAGAGTTGTGATAGACATTGTACAGTGCAGAAGCAATTTTCTTTGCAATCAATCGACCTTCATCTCTGACATTCACATCAAGTACATGGGGTTGACATGGGGAGGGGCCCTTGCTGGGGGGAAAGCAACAACCACATCGCTTTTCTTGAGGATCGCTCACAGCGGTGGTGCCAGTGCAAGCGTCAATGTGAACTGACCTGATTCTGGGTCCTTGGCCCATCCCGTGGTCCTCCAGAAGGGCCTCGGAACCCCCAGGAGACCTCATAGGCCCTTGCGGTTGGCCTAGATACTTTCCTGGTCCTCTGCATCTTGTCTCTTTGTTTGCCCACCTGTGAGCCCTTCCCTGACCACCCTATAGAAGTGGTCGCTCAGCTTCTATCTTCTGTCCTGCCAGGAATCTCATCTGTCCCCTGATGGCTGCCCTTATCTCACCGTAAACAACATCATCGTCATCATCGTCATAGCCACTGGTGTTTCTGATACTTACAAGGCGCTAAGCACAGGGCTGAGCAGCTTGAGTTGTTCATGGGTCTGAGTCCCCCACTCCGTGTTCTGTGAGCTCCTAGGAGGCGGGACAATGTTTAGTACAACCCAGTCACCTTTGTCCAGTGCTTACGACAATGCTTGATTTGTAGCAGATATCCTATAAGTATTTGTTAAAAGAACTTGCATGCATTGATTTGCAACAATGTCTTTTACAAAATCAATCTCATTTCTATTTAATATGCTAATACTAGCTTTAGTTGCTTGTCTTTTGCAAGAAGGTCTTTCTCTCATTCGAGAGCTGCACACGTGTAATAAATCCGATACATCCACAGGATGCTTACTCAGGTCCACGAGCTCAGCCCACCTTCTCCTCCCTTCCTGCTGGGCTGATTGGAGGAGTCCGTGGCTGGGGCCGGAGCTGTTTCCTGTGAAGTGGCACCAGCGTGTCCTGCTGATCTTGTTCCTGTTGCCATGGGGGGTGCCCATCACTGGGTGTTTCTGTGGCCCCCTTGGGGTCTCCCACAAGTGGTGAGGGGGTTAAAGTCAGATAATCAATGTTCAACCTATGTACCCCATGATAGGTGGATGTCTTAGTCCATTTCTGCTGCTATGACAAAATGCCACAGACTGGGTAACTTATAAAGAACAGGGACTTATTTCTCGCAGTTCTGGAGGCTGGGAATAAGATCAGGGCATCTGCAGGTTAGGGCCCCATCTCTTTGCTTCCAAGGTGGCACCTTGAATGCTGTGCCCTGTATGGCAGAAGAGCAGAAGGGAAAGAAATCCTTTGATAGCAGCAGAGCCCTCCCGACCTGAACACCCTCCTGAAGGCCCCACTTCCCAGCGCTGCTGCGTTGGCGAGTAAGTTCCCAACAAGTGAATTTTGGAGGGGGCACATTCAAACCAAAGCAAGATGTTTCCATGGTGATATGAAAAATTGTGCAGATACCGTCAGCTCCAACCTAAGAGACATGTCAGGCCAGCTGAATGGGGGTCTAACTGGGGGCCAGTGGGTCTGAAGCAGGAGTTATAAACCTCCTGCTGTCTCCCCTCTATACTTCATTGCAAAACAAAGTTGGGGAAAGCAGAAGTTAGTTGGATGAGAAAGAAAGACTTTGTATGGCTTTTTTTCTCCCTAATAGATGATTTCACAAAATACACATATTACTGGAATTTCTTGCAGAAGAGAAGGAGGGTGGGGGAAAGAGACAGAGAACAAGGACATCACCCTGCAGCTGCCATTCCACTTCCCCGGCCCCCTTACAGCAGGACTCCTGAGTCAGTGGTCTGCGTTTGCTGTCTCTTTGGTGGGTGGCATGAGGGGACATCTGTCCCTCCCTCACCACCTTTGGGGTGTAGAAATTGTATAATTATGTGGTTAGTATCGTTGATGTGTGTTGACTACCTGGATACTTGGCATGTAAGATTGGGTTTTTTGAGTCATCTGTAGCTACAGACCTTGGTATTTAGAACAATTCCATATTTATAGAACACCTCTGGTCTGTCAGCTCCTGCCGGGCAAGGGGGCACAGAGACGAGGCGAATGACTTGATTCATTGTGTTAGAGGAGTTTCCGGTTTAGGAGCTCAGAACTGGGGTAGGCTGGCACTGCGCAGAGATCCAGAGAAGGCATTGCTTAGACGCCGCCTTTGTAGGATCCAGGGAGAGTCAGGGCTGACTGTGGCCCGGCAGGCGTCTGAACCCTTGCTCAGCAAGTTACTGGTAAGTGGTTCAACTCTGAGCTTCAAAGTCAGGCCCACAGGATTGGAACGTGGGTCCCATTTTGTCCTTCGTCACCCAGGGTGTCCCCTTCCCACCCAGAGACAGAGCTCCATGAAGTTCCTGGACCCGATCCTCACTGAGATGGCTTTTATTTTTTTGTCCTTAAACTCAAGGCACATCCAACACACAACTGTCAAGCAAAAACCGTAGGAGGCCATTGTTTTGGACTCAACTCCTGCACTGGGCCCCAGCAGAACAGAATAAAGACCAGGTGGAATCAGCCAGTCTCGCCAAACCCGCACTGGTTGTCATCCGGCCTCCTGAGAAATCAGGTGAGGTGACAGCCGGACTTCTCAACCAGGCCCCTTTAGTCTTTGTGGGCAGGATTATAATCTGCTTTAATCCCACGACGGAGTAACCTGGTGTGAACCAAGGGGTTACCTTTCCGCTGTTCTCGCTCCCTGTCGCACCTCACGAGGAAAGTCAGTTGAAACGACAGTCTGCTCTGTATTCCCTGTTCTGCCTCTTGGCTCTGCTTGTCCGTAGAGCCGAGCTCCTCTGCCAGGCGCGCTGGAACTCTCATTCTGTTCCGTGCAGTGAAGGGTCGCCCAATTCTAGAACTGCAAACACAGCCAACTGAAATCTCTACATTTGTTATAATTTTGTCTTTTGACACATTAAAATGAACAATTTAAGCTTTCGGTTTGGAGAATTTTGATAATCCCCTACACCCGTGCCACATCGCTGAACGTAACATACAGGACACTTTCAGCCACCTCTTCCCGATGGGTCACCCAACAACCATGTTCTGATTTCTGTCTCTATAGATTTGTTTTGACTATTCCAGATTTAATATAAATGAATCATAAAATACGTGTCTTTTGTATCTGGATTTTTAAAATTTTAAGATTCCTCCATTCGGGTTTTTACGTCAGTAGTTCATTACCGTTTATTATACCACAATTCATTTATCCGTTCACCGGTTGTTTCCCGGGTTTTTGGCTATTATGAAGAAAACTGCTATGAACATCCAAGTATTTAATATAATTCTCTTTTGTAGACAAGTTTTTATTTCTTGGGGGGTAAATACCTACCAGTGGAACTGCTGAGGCACAGCGTCGCTGTCCGTTTAACTTGGTAGACACTCACCGGCGACGCTGTGCGTGGGTGCCCTTTGCACCCCGAGGCGGGGAAGGGCAGCTGCAGCTGGCTCCGATCCCAGCAGCGCTGGCGGGTGTGCGCGGCAGTCTCGCCCTGGAGAGCGTCTGTCCAGCCGCCGGTTCTAGCTCACACTTGTCTGGCACCCACAGTGTACACGTGTCTTCCACATGATCTTCCTGGGCTCGCAGCCTTCCTCGGGTAGGTTTGGGATGTTTATTTTACAAATCAGGAAACTGATGCTCACTGAGAGTAAGTGCCTAGTCCAGAGCCAGCCGGGTGAAGCTGGCTCTGCCCGTGTGGTATAATAAATTATACACATCTGCTCTTTGTCCCTAGCTCCCGCCGCAGAGCTCCTAAAACCCTTGTTGTTTACTGAGCGATGGGGGTGTCTATTGTGATTCATAACGAGCCCCTCTGTCTACACCTGAGTTTATGCTAATGAGGTGACTCTTGGCAGGCCCCTAGATACTTCAGGATGGGCCTGGTCCAACCGCAGGAGCACAGGGTTGGAACCTTCAGCCCCATCCTGTGACCTTCAGGAAAGGAAAAGGGACTGGAGATTGAGCTCAGTCAGCAGTGGCCTATGATTTGATCAATCGTGCCTACATAACAAAGGTTCGATAAAAACTCTGAAACGGGGAGGCTGACAGTTGTTGAACTGGAGGCTGAACGGTTGGAGGCTCTGGTTGGTGAACACGTGGATGTGCGGGGAGGGTGGTGTGCCTGGAGAGGGCACAGAAGCCTGGTGTGGCCACCTGCCCCTTGTACCTGGCCCTCTGCATCTCGTCCAGTTGGCCATTCACTGTGTCCTTTGTAATAAACTATCACTAAGTAGAGCTGTTCCCTGAGTTTTATGAGTCATTCTACTGAGTTATAGAGTCTGAGGGCGAGATATGGGAACCCCTGAATTTATAGCTGGCCGGGCAGAAGTGCGAGTAGCCTGGGGACTCCATGTGGGGACGCCCGAAGTAGGGGCAGTCCCATGGGACTTAGCCCCAGACCTATGGGTCTGAACTAACTCTGGGCAGTGCCAGAACGGAATCCAATTGTTGGACACCCAGTTGTGGTCAGAGAATCAGAGACCTGGCGTTGGAAGGATGACTTGTGTCAGGAAAAACCACACACGAAGCCCGGCTCTTAGCGACTGCCTCCCTCTGCCTCCCCTGGTTTTTGTGGGCACAAAATGCTGAGTTGTCCTTTAAACGATGGGACTGAGAGAGGCCTCCTCTGAGCCCTGTAGAATGTGCTGATGCTCGTGCTAGAACAACAGTCTCAGGATATGACGGGACGTCGCCTTGGATCTGCCAGACGCTGTTTATCAATCTTCTCAAGACAGACCCTTAAACAGACCGAATTCCGGAATGCGTCCCAGAGCCGAGGTGGGTGGGGGCGCGGGTGCGGAAAACATAAATTGGCAACTGCGAGCCCAGGGGCATGCCAGGAAGAAGGCTTGTGGGAAGGCTTTAATGCACATGTGAATGTCAGCAATGAGTGCGACTAAATGCAATGGGTGACACTTAGGGACCATTTATGAGTTTTATTATGTTTTGTGCATTTTAAAGCACTAACCACAGGAAAAGAGGGACATTTACAATTTTGGTCTCCCATTATTATTTGTGCATAATAAACACATTCGTTATCGTTATTTGGACTATTTGTGAGTCCGAATTTTTCCAGAAATGATGTTTGTGCAGAATATGCAAGACGTCCTCTCTCACTCACGTCGCCGTGGAGTCTGGAGTCCGGCGCAGCTCGGGGGCTGGAGCGGACCCCGTCACGAGGATGTCCAGGCCAGAGCACTGCCATGGCGGCCCTTCCTGTCACCTGCCCACGAGAGCAGCGGGGGACTCCGGGGCATGGAGGCTACACAGGAACGGGAGCACCTCCTGCAGAGACCCCGCAATGTGGGCCATTCGGTTCCTAGATTTTGCAAGAGGGGTGTCCACACGTCACCTGTCTCTCCACTCACCAGCAGGGGGCGGGGAGAATGCGTCTCTCTGGGCGTTTGCTGCTGTGCCATTAACAGTCGAAGTCTGTGGAGAAGCCTCTAGAGAAAGGAAAGGAAGAGAGAGGCAATGGCTTAAGGAAATGAAAGCCGCATTTGCTGAGCGCCGACCGTGTGCAGCGCTGTGTCAGTGCTTTGCCGCACCCGCGGCCTTGAGGAAGAAGGAGACGGAGCCGCGTGCGGGGAGTAAGTTCTCCAAGGTGGGAGCCGCGCTGGGTGGGTCTGCGTGGGAGCCGGAGCTCCGCTGTTGGGCACCCACGTGGCGAGCGCTGCCTCCCCCTGTCCCGGCGGTCTGGCTTGTCCTCGCTGCCTAGACGACAGGCCAATGCGGGGTCTTTTCCAGCCTCAGTGTTCCAGAACGTGTTGGCAGCTCCAGTTCAGGCTCCTCCCTGATCACCTGAAGACCACGTCCCCTTTGCCCTTGTCGGGGGTGCAAAGGCTGGCTCCGACTCAGGCACTTCCGTTCCCTCCGGCCTTTGCTGGAACTCTGACGAGGGGACGCCGCACGCCAAGTGCTGCCATCGTGGGGGGATGGCTTTCTGTGCACCTGGGACGTTGGCAGCTTCGTCTTGGTCTGGCCAACGGCACTGGTTTCCAGTGGCTGAAGGAACAGGTGACACTGTTTTGTTGCATGTTCTGTGCCTTCCACAGACTCCCGTGGCCACACTTGGACCTGGGAGCGGCGTCGTCACCTAGACACAGAAAGTCTCTTGGCCTCGGCTTGCCAGCCTTGGAGGGGAACATCCCTGGGCCGTCCATGGCCTGTGCAGCGACCTGTGTCCTCCCAGTCCCAGTCCCAGGGACCAGAACGCCCCTGCCTTTAACAAGACTTTCCTCAGCCGGGATTTAAATCTGCATTTCTGAAGAGGAAAACAGGGGCCCACAAGGACTCGAGGCCCGAGCAAGTGTCTGGCGAAGCTTTCGTGTGCGACTAAGAAGAGAAAGAAGTGCGTCCCAGGTTCCGGGACGCCGCCCGCTGGTTTCTCAAGGCCGGTTACACCAAATGAGATGAAATGACAACGCCCTGTCTGGAGGAAACTCAGCTTCCTCCTCTTCATCCTGGGAGCCCCAACCCTGGTCTGACGTCGTCCCTTCTCTCCCGCGACCTGCCTTGCCCTCAGTACCGTGGTCTGTGAGCCTCTCCTGGCCACCATTGCCCTGGCGGAGCTGCGAGGGCTGCTCTCTCCCCATCCAGCCGACGGGCAGGCTGACCTCTCGGGACACGCGAGCGGGGCCCTCCGCCTGCCCCAGGGTTCTGCCCATCTCATTCTGACTCATCGATCCTCTTCCCTGAAGCTCCCCCTTGGACACCTACCCGTCACTAGGAGACCGGCCAGGACATCTCCTTAACATCTTCAGGACATGATCTGTGCTTGGGGTACAACTGGGGTAATTTTCAGAGCTGCACAACCCCTGGCGTCCTGGGTGTCCTCACCTGGGCAGTGCACAGGTGCGTCAGTCCTCCTGTGCCTGAAGAGGCTCCCTCCCTCTCTCGCCCTCACCACCTCTTCCCCGTGCTAGACCCCACTTTGCTCCAGCACCCAGCTGGGAGCCTGCTGGGAGCGTGTCCTCTGGTTTCCAGTGTGCTCGCCTTCTTCATGGCTCTTTGGTCCCTCCCTTCTCTTCACACTTGCCACTGCCTAGGCACCAACCGTTCTCATGGTGACCAGCGACACAGTCTCGGACAGCATCCCCCTGCTATGGGGTGTCTGCCCCATGCCATCCTGGGTGCCTTGCCCTCTCTGACTCACGTACTTGGAGTTTTCTGGTTGGAAGCGACCGGGACCCGTTCTGGTAACTCAGGCAGACGGGAGTGCACTGGGTGTTGTGAGTGTGCCTGCGGGACAGAGCGGGGCTGGCGGGCCAGGCCTGGGCTCCCCGCAGAGGATGAACCCCCTGCCCTGCTTCCCTGTTTCCAGCCAGGTGTCCATAGAGCCGCCAACTGCGTGATGGCGTCCAGGGTGAGCAGGAGGAGCCAGCCCGACGGCACGACTCCCTAGGACCCAGAGCAAAGGAGGCGGGAGCAGAGAAGGAGGCAATGGGCAGGGTCTTTGGGAGTAAGATGGAGGCACAGCCAGGAAGGCCGGGATACTGGTGAGTCACAAATAAGGGGGAGAGAGAGAGGGAGGGGGGAGGGAGGAGAAAAAGTAGGAAGATAAAAAAGGAAGGAAAGAAAGGAAAGAGGGAGGGGGGAAGAAGGTGGAAGAGTGGAGGAAAGGGGAGATTTTAGATGCGAGGCAGTGGCTGGAGCCCAGCACAGTCAGGCAGGCGCCAGGAGGTTTGAAGTGGGGGTGGGAGGTGGGAGGCGGACAGAGCAGCCTCGGGAGTTCTCTGTGGGTATCTGAGGGCTCAGGAGCAGACAGGAAGCCATTCTCCAGGGACGGCCCCCCAGAGACACAGCAGGTGCAAGGAGCAGGAGGACTGAGACACAGAAATGTCCTCGAGGCTCCCAGGGTGGCAAGGCCTGGGGTAGGCTCAGAGGGGCGAGAGCCACAGGGACAGGAGAGGAGACAGACAGCTCAGCCTGCAGAGAGCCAGCCTGCTCCAGGCGGCCTCACTGCCTTCATCTCTCAGATGGGGACAGCTGGACTCAGAGACATAAACAGGCCCCACGAACACCACGCGGCTAGCAGGCGGTACGCTTGGGGTTGGAACGCAGGCCTGCCTGATTCTGCAGGGGAGGAAAACATCCTTTCCCTCTACCCATCTTAGGTTCATTGGGATGTTGTAATTAAGAGTAACAAAGAAAAACAACCAGGAGTTTGTTAACTTTGCAACCGCAAACCCACAGGAACACCCAGGGCTGAGCGACTCCAAGGGGTGGTTAAAACTGGGGCTTATGCAGCACCTCAGCAAAAGAACAGTACGTTTTTAGGGAAGCGACAAGATAGAGGAGAGGGCTTTGAGTGTCTGGAGAGGCCAACGCTGGGCAGGTCACCCCATGGGGAGCTGGAAGGTGAGGGCTGGCCTCGGCAAGATTTGCTGTGGGATCCCTCTGGTGCCCTCTGGGGCCGATCGGGCTCTAGGGCTGTCTCTGGTGATCAACTCTGTGCTTCCTGGTAGAGCGGGCAGCAGGGACGCTGTGAGAAATGCAAGTCCTGCTTCGAGGCAAGTAGGGGAGGACAGAGCTTTTCTTGTATCTGCTTCTTCTCAGCTGCCTTCAGCTCAGCAAAATCCTTACGCCAAAGGGGCGGAGTTGGGGGCGGCGTGTTCTGCTACCTTCCCTTGCACAATACTTTGTTTTCTTCCAGACTGTTATTATACATGCTCGTCCTCTCTGAACACCAATCCGCAGCTCAGGGAGGCTGAGGGAGGCAGGTCCAATCCCAGCTCGGAGCTTCATGGGCAAGGTGCTGGGTAGAGGGGTCTCTGTGTCAAGTGAAATATCCCACTCAAGTGCCTTGGACACCTCACCTCTGCCACTGGTTGGGCAGCAAGGGGGACTCCCCTCCGCCTCCAGGTTGGCCTTCCCATGTACCCAGGCTGCCCCTGCCCAGCTCCCACGCCTTCCCAGCTGTTGGTTGCTCCGTGGCCTGCAGAAATCGGTGCGTGACCTGCCGAGAAGCACAGTCACAGGGGGGTTTGCTTTCTGCCAGTGCCATTAACCCAAACCGTGCCAAGTGGCATCTAATTTTGGCTTTGCAGCACCCGTCTCAATCTCCTTTCCAGGCCTGCCTCCATTTGCCACACCTTCAACGTGCCACGTGGACATCCGGGAACGCTCTGAAAGATAAGGCACCGGGGTCTGGAACCACATACCTTGGAGTCCTCCCCTCGTCTCCTAATTTAGGAGCGATGGAGTCAGTCGACCCAATACAAATGAGCCGTTAGATCAACTGAAAATGCCGAATTCTGATGAATCTGAGTTTTGGTTTTGATACTTTCTGGCTCTTGGCCCAGCCCACAAATGAGTAAATATTTGAAAGTTATCTGGTTTGGTCAGATAAGATAATCTGGTCTCTCACAAATGAAAGTCAGCTCTCGGATGCTTTGATTCCACCACGGCTTTGGTTAATAAGAGAATTGCTAGCTTCCCTTCCTTCTGGAAGGAGCCTGGGACGTGGAAACTTCCCACCTGCCTTTGAATGCAGAAAGGAGACAGGCCTTGGCGGCTGTGATGCCGGCACGGAGCGTTTCTTCCGCGGTCCCCGCTCCACGCAGGGCTGCTGACGCTCTCGGGGCTGCAGCCAGAAGTCACGCACCTGCCGGCCACGATGACTGGGACAGAAGTCTTTCCCCTGGGAAGGGGACTGAGCCGTGGGTGAAGCTGAGGGGCTGAGCTCTCGGACATGGTGCCGCCTGGGGTGGGGGATGCAGAGGACGCAGAAGGAAACAGCCCCCTCGGCAGGCTCGAGGAGCCCAGTAGGTGGCTTGTTCTGCCTGCCATATTGTAGCAGGGGCTCCGTGCACCCAGTAGGTGGCTTGTTCTGCCTGCCATATTGTAGCAGGGGCTCCGTGCACCTGGGAGTTCATCGTTTGTGTTTTTATTCTCATTATGTTTCGTCCACGGTCCTGCCCCCAGCGTGTGCATTAGTTCTGCCCCACCGATTCTCTTGTTCTAGTTTCACAATCCATTTCCCTGAAGGCGAGTGGCCAGAAGTGGCCCCATGGTGGGCATCTTTCAGGCACCACCCTGGCCAGGAGGATAGACCATGTTAGCACTGGGAGGCGTTTAGGTTCCTCTGCCCCACCGGGCAGTGGCCCGCCGCCCACTGCTTCCGCCTGCTCCCTGACCCCTGTTGCAACCACGCGGCCTTCACAGCCACAGCCCTGCGCGGCACAGTGAGAAACGGAAGGGCGACATGTAGACAAACTCACTGGTGTGGGTGGGGTGATGCCGAGAGCTGATGTGTAGACGCGTCAGACGTACACGTGTGTGGGAAGGTAAGCACGGGAGCTTCATTCGCAGGGGAGTGGGGCGGGAGGTGCTGGGGACAGCCCGTTACAGAGCCCGGAGCGGGAACAGGCACGTGACAGGCCTTGTCTCCCAAGCCGCCCACCACTCCAACTCCCTCACCCTGTCATGAAGGTGCAGCTTGTCTGATGCTGGCTTTTGTTTTCGTCTAACCGTCCAGGGACGTAGATGGGGCCACCATCCTCCTTGGTGCCATTCTCCTCTTTCACCAACACTTAAGGGTCACTCTGGACACTGGAAGAGCTGAACTCATAAAGACGAGACCACTCTCTGCTAACAAAACGGGGCTGTATCTAGTTAAGTGAAATTTATGTGTGTGTGTATATGTATGTGCATAAAGATAAAGGTATTTATTTGTCTATATGGGACCGTGTCACGATGTAAACATGGCCATTGTGCGGGCTCTGCAGTCAGAGATCGTCCTTATCTCATGGGCAGGAGGAGCCAGCATTTTCCAATTAATAAAACATCTCACAACTTTCTTTATTCTGCTCTAATTGGACATGGAATTCTTAGGGTTACTGTGCTTCGGAAAGGTGACCCTCTGCATTCAGTAACCAGCTCTGAGTGGGGAGCAGAGTCTTTGCTTTGCTTAACACAGAATGAAATTGTATTGAACATGCAAAAACATTTTGGAAATGATAGAATATGTAGAAATGTTCAGAATTGTTTTTATTATGATTATTGTATGTGCGTGTGTATATAAGTCTCCTAGCTTTCATCCTAAAACGTGCTGATTCTTAATTTAAGTATATGCAACCAAAAATTATTTAGGCCTTCCTGCCTTGGCCTTAAGGTCTATTCTTGGCTCTCTGATGCATCAAGAGAAATATAATTTCAACTCCAAAAGTGTCTCAAGGATAATGTAAGACTTGATACAGTCTTTCAGGGGGCTAGCACATGGGGACACAACACACAACAGAAGATCTCAGAAAATACTTTTACCTGTTCATTGCAGTCCTTGTCAACACAGCCTTCTCCTGCACCCCTTCCATGGGCCATGGCCCCTCTTCTGGTCCCCCTAAAAGCTCTGGAGAGCCCTGCGTCCACAAGCACTTCCCACCTCTTGCAGTTCTCCTTTGGGTCCCCTTAAGTAACGCCAGAGTCCAGTGTGAGCGTCCTTGGCTTCCTAGAACATCACGAACAACTCATGATCAGGCTGGCACTGCAGGTGAGGGAGGGGAAGGTTATGAATAATCTATGCCATACTTTTGTCTTTGTGACATACACTATAAGACCCATTCAAGTTGGGTCTAAATTTTTCTTTGGACGGCATGTGCTGTAGGTATTGAACAGTGGGAGAGGTTGCACCATACAACCCTTGGTGATGGGTCCCCTGCAGGGTTCGCGGGGACAGGAATTTCAGCCTCATTTACTGTTGAGGAGGTGAAGGTGCCAATGGGCAATATGAGCTCTAGAGCAGGGGCAGAGTCTCAGCCTTGGGACTCGGATCGGGTGGCCCTCATCTCACGGGTGCCGCCTGAGCCCACCCAGGGAAACACACCCATACAGCTACCCCGGTCGGGGCTGCACTGGGACCACTGGTCCCCCAGCACCCAAAGCCGCTTTTCTCCATGGAATGCAAACCATCCCTGCCTGGGGCTCTGCCAAGCCTTGGCAGGAGTCAATGTGACATTCAGTTCCAGATTAAATCAAGTTGGAACAGTTTTGCTAAAGGTGGCGAGACCCTCTATTTGTTTATTTATTAATTTCCTTATTTACTTTCTGAAGCACTGAAATGGTTTTCACAACGTGGTTTTGGATTTCTGCAATTAAGACGTCTGAGCGCAATGAGTTATTTTTACAACAGATGTCCGTAATACTAATAACAACCATGGCGCCTTCCTGTATTTCTTTAAGGTGCGTTTCTTCCCGTTAAGCTTTGGTCCAGGAATTTGGGCTGTGATTCAGGGACTCACAGAACTTCACAGCGCAGCGCGAGAGGAGTGGACACCTCCTATCTGCTCTCTGAATCCTCCCTATGAAATTTCCACCAGGCGTCCTCCAGCTGGGACTCCACCCGCGGAGTGTCCCACCTTACAGCGCGGAGCGTTTCCTCGCCGACAGCACCAGTTGTCTGGGTGTTCTGTGCTGAGCAAACCAAGATATGTAAAAGAGAGTGGAAGGAACCTGAGTCAGTGCTCCCATTTTATGGATGTGAACACCGAGGCCTGAGGGAGGGAAGTACCGGGAATCGGGCGATCTGGCTCCGATCAATTGTACAAACTCTGAGAACGGTGACCCTGCCCAACCCAGGTGGCCTAACTCCAAGCTCCCTTTGCTGCCCTTCAGCCACATCCTGGCAGATTAGAGTGACATGTCTCTGTTGCTTTGGAATATTAATTAAAGGTAAGTGGTTACAACTTTTTAATGTAATCTTATAAGGGGCTTAGGGCTGGGTGCACATTTTTCTGGGTTAAAAGAAAGTCCTTCTTATTGAAAACTTGGATGTGGAAAACATTTTCAAATTGATTTATTGTACAGAGAATACAGATCCCAGTACATGTCTGTGATGATTGTCTGTGATGCTTCAGTGTCATCGGTGAGAGCAAAGCAGGGATGTCGCCAGGCAGCAGGGTTCTCAGAGTGCGGCCCTGGTGCAGCGCCATCAGCGCCAGGTGACCGCGCAGCGCTCACAAAGGTAGCCCTGCTCAGCTGAGCGCACGGCCCGGGGCGTGGGGCCCAGCAGTCTGTGCTGTAACAAGCTTTCGATGGGGGGCTTTAACAAGCATGGAGGGGCCCCATATATGCTAAAGTTTGAGACCCACTGTTACAGAACATCGTCTTCCTGGTCTTGCCAGTGCGAGGGTGCGGTATGTGTCACCGTGGCCAGGCTGCGGTGCCCAGCTGATTGGTCGAACACGGGTCTCGGGGTTGCCGTCGATGTATGTTTTTAGATTCCAGTCAGTAGACTCTGAGTGAAGCAGATTATCCTTGGCAACGTGGGTAGGCCGCGTCCAGTCGGTTGAAACCTCAAGAGAAATGACGGAGGTTCTCTGGGGAGGAAGCAGTTCTGCTTCCAGGCTGACCCGGAACTCGAGACGGCTGCATCAGCACCTGCCAGAATTCCCAGCCCGCTGGCCTGCCCTGAAGGTTGCCGCCCCCGCAGTCGTGAGAGCCAATTCCTTAATCCCATCCCCTTAATCCCATCCCCTGCGTGCACATGTGTCTCCAGGATGCGCCGGCTCTGTTTCTCCGGAGAGCTCTGACGGGTACCGGCAGCATTCGCGTCCGGACTCTGCAGTCGTTCTCAGCAGCCCAGACGTGGCTGCCCAGCCCTTCTCCGCGTGGGATTCCACACGGCTGCTTTCAGCACGCAGGAGTGGGCAAAGAATGCACCTCGAGAGCTATCTAGGACTTAAAATATTAAGTAGGAGCTGAAGTTTTGTAGGTATACCTCATTCGGCAGAAACAATTTGAACTTAGGCCATTCCTTGGAAGCTTCTTTACTGAAAGAATTTAAGCTTTCGGTGGGCAGTTAAGAACCAGATGGATCTGGATCTGAATCCTTGCTCTGTAACCTCCTCTCTGGTGACCTCAGGCAACTCATTTAACCCACGTGAGCCTTATTTTCCTCATCGGTGAAGCAAGGATACTAAGATTTTTCCTTTTGTGGCTTTGATAAAGCTTCTATGTAGCATATTTTATGTCAGGCTTATAGT
This sequence comes from Propithecus coquereli, assembly GCF_000956105.1. Taxonomy (NCBI): domain Eukaryota; kingdom Metazoa; phylum Chordata; class Mammalia; order Primates; family Indriidae; genus Propithecus; species Propithecus coquereli. The sequence continues at coordinate 1,476,110 of NW_012150108.1, read as the reverse complement.
AGACACTCAATGAATGGTAGCCATTATTATTTTAGCTTGTTACTTCTAAAAATAGAGGTATACCAGGAAGATATGACTGTTATCTGGAAGTTGTAGGTAACTGTTCTCCCTGGTTAATCTTTGACTTACTGTAATACAGTGCGGATAACATGTTCAGTTGCAATCCGTATACCAACATTGTTATTTGAGCGATGTACTGGGCTCTGACCGGGAGGGGGTGAGTCTTAGTACCAGCTGTTGGTGACAGGCAACACCAAGGCAACGAAGAAGAGTGTGAAGAATCTGCCTATATTTTATTGCAGAGAAAACCTAGGAAAGCCATAGGTTCTTGAACTTTCTATTAAAACAATACAGACTTTATTTTTATTTCAGCATATTACGGGGGTACAAATGTTTATGTTACACATATTACCATTGCGCCCTCCCCGCCAGTCAGAGCTTCAAGCGTGTCCGTCCCCCAGAGGGTGCACACCACACCCATTAGGTGTGAATATACTCGTCCCCTCCTCCCCGCTCCCGTCTGCCTAACACCCAATGAATGTAACTACCACATGTGCACTTAAGTGTTGGTCAGTTAAGTCAGTTAATACCAATTTGATAGTACATATGGTGCTTGTTTTTCCATTCTTGTGATACTTCACAATACAGACTTTATGGGAAGACATGGGGCACACACTCTGTTGAAAATGTTATTAGTTGTGGATAATTCTAGGGATGTAAACAAACATTATCAAACAGTACAATTTTCCATTTTCAACCTAGAAGAACTCTGGCCTATTCAAATAAGCACACAGTGGTGTGTGAACACAGCCAAAAGGACCAACACCTCCCTCTTACTGGAACACTTACATTATTTTAAATTATATTTTAATTAATTTGAAAAACTGAATGCAAAGTTTTGGAAGACTAAACGCCAAAGCTTATTCGTGAAGAAATTAGAAAAGTTATATAAACCAATAATG
>NW_012150108.1:1463515-1471640 GCF_000956105.1 Propithecus coquereli | reverse complement strand
TGGTACCAGGGTAAAAATAGACTTTTAGAATGATTTGAGAAATATTCTGTCTTTTACAATTTTTTGGAATAGTTTGTGTAGAATTTGTATTAGTCCTTTTAAAAATGCTAGACAATGAAGCCGTTGGGGCCTGGAGGTTTCTTTGTGGGAATATTTTAATGTGCAAATTCAATGTAAAAAGGTAGACACAGGGCAAATGGGTTACCTGTTTCTTGTTGATAAGTGCTGATGGTGCCTTTCAAGCAATTTTTCTATCATCTGTAATTTGTCAAATATATTTGACAAATTTTATCATAATATTTATCACGAAGTTTATCATAACATTCTCTTATTTTCTTTTTAACATCTATAGCAGCTACAGTGATATCTTCACTCCCGTTCCTGGTATTAGTAATTTGAATCTTTTCTCTCTTTTTTGATGATCACTCTCACCAGGGGTTTGTTAATTTATTGATCTTCTAAAAACAAACAAAAAAACTCCAGCTTTTAATTTCATTGGTTTTTCTCTTGTGTTTTTCTATTGTCTATTCCATTGGTTTATGCTCTGATCTTTACTGTTCCCTTTCCTCTGCCTGCTTGGGGTTTCCTTTGCTCTTGTTTTCTTTTTTTTTTTTAAGGTGGAAGTTGAGATCATAGATTCGAGATCATTCTTTCTTTCTAAACTAGTGTAGTGCTATAATTTTACTTCCAACTATTGCTTTAGCCACATCCCACGAATTTCGATCTGCTTTGACAATCAATCCATCGATTGCATTTTCTTTTCATTATGGGTCATTTTTCCTGCCTCATTTCATGGTCATTTTTAATTGGATGCCAGTTATTGTTACTTTTTTCTTGTGTGCTGGATAGTTTTGCTTTCCTGCATGTGTTTTTGAGCTTTGTTCTGGGATACAGTTAAGTTACTAAGTAACAGTTTGATCCTTTTAGGTCTTGCCTTTAATATTTCTTAGGTAGAATCAGCTGTGTTTACTCTGGAAATAATTATTCTCTGTCCTGGAGCAAGGCTCTACCTAATGCTTCATGAGTGAGGTTTTCTGTCTGGCTGGTGGGGAGAGACACGATTTGTGCCCTGTCAAGGGAACTTTTGGAGGTTTCTGGGTTTCTGGGGTCCTCTCTGTGCAGCTCCCTCTCCTTTCAGACACTCTGCTCCTGCCCTGGGAGCGCTCGGCTTTGTCTCCTCAACCCATGGAGGTGGCCCCGCTCTGCCAGCATCTCTGCACCCTCTGTGCTGTCGCCTGGAGACTCTCTGGGCAGTTAGATGGGCTAATCCCAGGGAACAGAGTCCTAAGCATCTGAGGTGCTATGTTTTGCAAACTGCCATTTCAGTAACTTTGTCAGTCTCTCCCCACCGTGCTTTCAGGTGGGAGGATAACTCTGCCTCCTGTTGCTGCATTCTGGCCGTTTCAATCTCGCGATGATCTTACAGGTGGTATTTTCCCCACTTCGCAAACGAGGAATCCTCTGCACAGCCGCCTTAAATAGCTTCTCAGGGTAACCCTCTAGAAAGTGACAGTGTCGGAAGTGGAGCCAGCTTCACAGGTGTGCTCTTCGCCTCTGGGCTCCGGCCGCAGCGGGCTGCGACGCCGGCGTCTGCTAGAGGGCAGCAGAGGACCGCGGTGGCGACTGGTGTCTGCCGGGCAGCCGAAGTCCGGCGTGGTCTGGATAAGCCCCTGGCCTCTTTCTCCGATTCCTTGTTTTTGGCTCCTGTCCTGTCTCTGCTTTGGTCTCTACTCCTGGTGACTGCTTAGCTCTATGCTTGGCCGCCCCACCACTGTGCCCCTTGGACGGGGGGCTGAGACACTTCTCGACGCTTTGTGCTGTGAGGACACAGAGAACAGAAGGCAGAATGGCCAAGCAATCAAGCGGTGCGCAGAGCCAGGGTTCCGGCCTGGTTTGTCTGGGACTCCATCTTCTCTGCTCCTGGCTCTGTCTCCTGCCTGATGTGGCTTTGTTTTCCAACTGGCGTCCCTTGTGCTCACTCAGATGGCTACCACGGTTCTAGCCCTCGTGAACAAGAGAGAGGCTCTTTCCTAGACCCCCGAGGGGAAAGCCTGGGCTTCATCTGAGTGGACCGTCGTGGGGCACGCCTTACAGACTCCCCACAGCCCCGTCGGCAGCTGGCTGCTGCAGCAAGGGTCGGCTTCCTGAGTCCATGTCTGTGCTGACGGGGATGAGGTTCTACTGATTGGCTCAAGCTAGTGGGACTTACCCCTGGGGCTGGGTGGGGGCCAACCCCCTCCAACCACACCCACTCCAGATTAGGGAAGGAGCTAAGGGGGAGGCTAGTGAGCCTTCCAATAGTTCCCAAGACGTTGCGAAAGACAGAAGAGCTCAGAGTCTGGGAAGCACCCGGGCAGGAGGCTCAGGCCCAGGATCTAGCTGATGAGCACACCATGTGTGTCCAGGCAGCCAAATGCTCCCTGCACAGCCTCTGCCCCTTCCAAGCAGAGGCAGCCACTGGGCACAAGCGCTTTGCAGTCTCTGCTCTGCAAAGCAAGGATGGCGGGAGCTGGGTCTGACTCATTTGGAGACACTGCCTGGCTCATCTGCTCTGTCAAAATGAATGAATCACCTGCCAGGCATTGTGCAGGGTTGAATGAGTGCCAAAAGGCTTCAAAGAATGTCCTGTTTACTAGAGAGAGAAACAATAAAACCAATAAATGCAACACAGTGTCAGACATTCTGCAAGAAAGAAGTATATATGGAACCGAGGCAGCGCAAAGTGGGAACTTTCTCCTTAGCTTAAGGAGGCTAAGACATGCTTTTAAGAGGAGGAAATTATTAAAATTTGAGGCATATGCAGGAGAAAGAGGTGGGTGTGGGGGCGGGGAAAGAGCTTTCCAGTGTTCTGGGAACACAGGCACAAAGACACAGATGAGTTAGAAAGTCTGTCACTTTTGGAGCAGCCTTTCTTTGTTTTTTAAAGCAACTCAGGATTTGTATATTAGTTGAAGTTGATAATTTTAACTCATGCAATGCTGAAATTATGCTTAAAAGAAATGAAAAGTCAAAGAAACGTCATGATAGGCTTAATTCAGTTGGTTACTTTTTTTTTTATTTCAGCATATTATGGGGGTACAGATGTTTAGGTTACGTATGTTGCCCTTGCCCCCCACCTCCCCCTGTAAGTCCGAGTTTCAAATATGTCCATCCTTCGGGTGGTGCGCATTGCACTCTTTGTGTATGCAAATACCCGTCCCCTCCTCCCTCCTCCCCCTCCCCCCTCCCTCCTGCCCAACATCCAATAGATATTATTCTTATATGTGCATTTATGTGTTGATCAGTTAATACCAATTTGATGGTGACCACATGTACTCAGTTGGTTACTTTTAACAGTTCTCTTTAGCCAAGAACTCTACAGTTGTACCCGCACACATCACAAGCCCCAGAAACCCTCCGGTGCCCACAGCGGGCTCAGCCCCTGGGCACAGGGTGCTGTGAGGCTGCCGCGTTGGGCCGACCACAGATGTGCAGTGTGGAAGACCCGAGTTCCTTTTGCTGTCTGTCCCAACGTGTATGAATCGTGCAGGGTCTGAACTGCGTTGCAGACTTTCGCAAACTAAAACCTGGTTAAAGCTTCAGTCTGGCTTTGCAGTCCGGTGGCTCTCCAGCTCTGCCCCGCCCACACTCACAACGATGGCACCGTGGGACAGTTTCTTTGCTTTTTGGGAGAAAAATTGCTTTCTTAGACCTTCATGAAATGTATAAAAATGATTAAATGCTATAAACTCATTCTCTAAGTAGGCTACTCAAGGAACTGATATCAACTGGTTCTCTTGTAGAAAATTCTTGAACTAGAGTAAGCCATCCACCAAGTGCTGAGGCGGAATTTCTGACATCTGGGGCAGCCTCCCGCCTGCCACTGCCTTTTCTCTAGGCACAAGTACAGACCCTGGAGGGACAAAGCGCAGCAGCCGTCCCCAGAAGATGTGGTTGGTGGGCTGCTGCTGCACCGAGATCCATGCTGTTCATACCCCTCGACTCTGGGCTCCTGGTGGCCTCTCCCCGGACCCCATGGAGCCCAGCCCGCCATGGGCCAGTGCCAACATGCATTTTAAATCAAACAGTGGGTCGGAGCTGCGTGCATTCTCTTTCCCTCCATCCATGGCATCACGACCTCAAAGCCTTTTCATTTATTCATTCACGGATGCAAAAAGTATTAATATTTTTAGGCACTGTGCTGGGTACAATGGTGTACAAGACAGACGTTATCTCTGTGTTCACACAGCTTGACATCAAGCAGGAAGATGAATACACAGGGTGCAGGGGGCACGAAGCCAGAGGTGACAAAAGCCTTCCTGGAGAAATGGGCTCTAAGCCCGAGGGCAGGAAGGTCAAGGCCCTGGCTGGAGGCCGGGAAGCCGGGAGTGAGGGCGGTGAGAGCAGATGTCTGCAGAGGCTGTGCGGAGAGAGCTCGGACGGGACGACCCTGAGGGCCTGTGGCGCTGGCAAGAGTGTGAGCTGTAGTCGGGGGTGGGGGGAGGCTGGTCAGGGGAAGCAGAACTGCTCCAGGTATTCGCGTAAAGGAAGATCTCACACGGGCCCGGGTGCTTTCTCAACTGTGGGGGGGACTTGGGGAGGTCAGGGACAGTGCTTCAGGACATCCAGGACAGAAACCCAAGGGAAATGGTCACCGCCAGCCCTGGCAGTCCACGGCACCAAAGCAGGTGATTCTCAGGGGACACCTGGAGCTCTGAGAGAGCTGTGCGCCCACCAAGACCACCTGCCTGCAGTGCCTGGCGGGAGTTCTCAGGAGACGCCCGGAGAGGCCGGGGAGAGTGCTGCCCACGGCCGCAGCTGCAGGACAGAGACATGCCGTTCCTCCCTGACGCTCTCCATACCCCGGTGCAGGCTGCTTGCGGGCTGAATCTAACCTGTTCTCTGGGCGGGACAGTGATGCTATGGCTCCGTTCGTATCCCTGAGGAGCAGAGGACGGTGTAGCAGGGACCAGAAGATGATCACAGACAAACACCAGCAAAATAGTTTGTGGAGGAGGAACTGGGTTCCTGTCCTCCCTCTGCTGCCTGCTGGCTGTGTGCCTGCCTCCAGGCCTCAGTTCCCTCCTCTGTAAAGTGGGGATGATAACACTACCCGCTTCGCGTGTCTTGGGAAACACTAGACAAGGTAACGTAAATAAAGTTCTTAGCACAGTGCTTTGCATGTCGGTCTCAAGGGTGTCAGGTTATTACTATTCATAGTGATATTTTTGTTATTATATGTTGAAAAGAAAGTAAAAAACCATTAAAGTATTGGAAAAACGGAAAAGAAATGTGCTTATCTTTTTGAGAAGATGCAGTAGCTTTGGGAGGTCACGAGGAACAGTAGCCACATGGCTCCAAGCTGACCGACTCTGTGGCCAGGAGCACCAGGGTGAGGTCGAAGTCAGGCTCAGAGAACATCCTATGGGGCAAGTCATCGTGATGTCTACATGTCCCAGTGGGCCACGCGCATGCTGCCTGTGGAGTGGGTGGGACGGTCCCCCCCCACTTTGGCCCAAGGAGCATTTGCCTTTCCCAAGACTTCGTCCAGTGGAGTTCAAATGGTGTGGTTTGCTTAGCCTCTGAACTGTTTCCAGGAAGCTGCTGGGCCTTCTTCTTCCTGGCTTCCTTCCTTCTCCATTTGGGGGGTGGCATGTGGCCCCAGAAGCCCCTGGGCAAGGTTTGCACTCCTAGTCTGGGGATGGTAGCGATGAAATTCCAGGGGGGTCTGTCTGGTAGGAACAACTCCCAAGCAAGGGTGGGAGGGGATAGGACCCCTCGCAGGTGCGGAGTTGGGGTGAGCAAGGTGAGCCAGGGTCCAAGGTCAAGGTCCGACAAAGAACTTTCACTTGGAAAGCTAAAAAAGGAACCAGAACCCAGGGGCCTCACTACACAGAAACTAAATGCTCAGACAACAGACTCAGCCTGGGGCACAACTGCTGGTGGGTATGAGGCTCCGAACACTGCCCGAGCTGGCAGGTCCCGGGGCCTGAACATGCAGGACTGAGGTCTGGAGCTCTTGCCATCCTGTCCCAAAAGCGCTGCTCTAAATGCTGTTCCGGTTTTGAGTATTTAATCCCCACACCAGCTCTAGGAGGTAGGTACTGTTATTGTGATGTCCATTACGAATGCAGAAACGGAAGTTCAGAAAGGATAAGGCACCTGCCCAAGGTGGCACAGCTACTGAATCGGAGGGCCGGGCCCCGGCAGCCTGGCTCCAGAGGATGTGTCAGGCACCATGGTCCCTGCAGGTGCTTCCATGCTCTTTCTTATTCGCATGCTCCAAAACCCATACTTGAAGTCAGCTGGGAGACTGGCCCGCTTCAAAGCCCATCTGCAGAATTTGTGGGCCTTTGAATCATTTATTAATCATGGAAGATAATCAGCCCAGAGAGATGGGGCAATGGTTCTTCAGGAAAAACTGTGAGTGGGACAGTCAGAAGTAGCCTAATACGGTACCCTGACTCTGTGTGTCGTGTGTGCGCACACTCAGGAAAAGGCAAGTTCCCACTACAGCAAGAACTAGAAGTTAACAGGGCAAGCAATACTGAGCATCTCTCTGACAAAGCCAGTTCTATTAACTCATTTTTTTTCCGGTACCATTTTAGTGGAGGTAACATTGCCCCTCGGGGATCAAGTTTGGAAATTAAACCTCTGTGTTTTGGGATTTTCCTGGCATATTGTAATCAGGAAAGTACTATTCACTTCAGCATCCTCCAACACACACACACACACACACACACACACACACACACACACACGCGCAGGCAAACACACACACAGAGTGCCAGAGACAACAGACAAATGGAATCACAGAATCTCAAACTTGCAAAGGACCTGAATGACTTTCCTCTCAATGAGTGTGATGGTTCATTTTATGGGTCAGCTTGGCTGGGCTAAGGATGCCCGGATAGCCGGCAGGACATTATTTCCTAGTGTGCGTGCCAAAGTGTTTCCAGAAGAGTAAGCAGGTCCGCCCTCAGTGTGGGTGGACGCCGTTCAATCTGCAGGGGGCTGGGATAGAGAGAAAGTGGAGGACGGGTGGATGCGCGCCCTCTTCTGGAGCCGGGACATCCACCTCCTCCTGCCCGTGGGCCTCAGAGCTCCCGGCTCTGGGGGCTGCGGACTCGGACTGAGTGTCACCAGCCGCTCCCCTCATTCTGCGGCTGGCAGGTGGCCGAGTGCGAGCCTTCTTGGCCTCCATGATTGCGTGAGCCCGTTTCCTTAATAAATCTATCGCGCCTCTCTCTATATAGTAGATAGGTAGGTGGGTCGACCCATCTATCTACCTACCTACCTGTCTGTCTGTCTCCCAGTAGCTCTGTTTCTCTGGAGAAGCCTGACTAACACAATATGCTAAAAGTGTCTTCTGGAAACGTCCACCTGCCGGGCGGGAGCCCAGCCTTGCTCCAGGCCCGTGCACTGACCTCTCGCGACCTTCTGAGGGAGGAGGAGGGCGCACACCCGGAGCACCCTGGCCCGCGCTTGGCACGTCCTGGGAAGCCGCAGACACGGTTCTCTTCGCCCCTCCGGTTTCTGTGCGCAGAGCCGACAGCGTGCGTGGGTCACTCCGGGGCAGGGCCAAGCCCCATCACGTGGGCCCTGTTCTCCCCGGGCTGACGTGCTCCCAGGGCTTTAGAAGGACTCGCGCCCACATGGTCCTTTCCGAGGTCCCTTTCTTGACCCCTGCACCGTCTCTGCAGCAGGCCTGCCGTCAAGGTGGCCGCTTGGCTCGGGAAGTGTCTGCTCCCTCCCCGCTTTCCCCTTCGCCCCAGGCTCCCGGGAGGGGGCCCGGCGCATGGGAAGGCGAGCGCAGGTCGCCCGTGGGTCCAGCGTGAGGGGCTGTCAGGCGGACCCCGGGGAGGCCTTGCCCTCCTCTGGCTCCCTGGCGTCTCCTCCCTGTTCTCTCAGGTGCCCACGCTGCTTTTATTTATTTTTTTCCTGTGCCAACACTGGCACAGGCCTAGGACGTACGGCCCCTGGGTGTTCTGGGTTTGCTTCCCGTTAAGAGCAGTTCACACCTTTGCTGTCTTTTATCAGCGGGGCTCCTCCTCAGAGGAAAGATCTCTTTGGCCTGAATTTATAAACTTTATTGCAGAATGTTACCAGGTCGTCCTGGGAAGACGGGGAACAAACACAGGGAATA
>NW_012150108.1:1445059-1462490 GCF_000956105.1 Propithecus coquereli | reverse complement strand
ATAGATGTTATTCTTATATGTGCATTTATGTGTTGATCAGTTAATACCAATTTGATGGTGAGTACATGTGGTGCTTGTCTTTCCATTCTTGGTCTTTTCTCTTTCTAATCTGTTGTTTTTGGGGAAAAAGTTGTCCCTGTTACCCTGGGGGCCTTCCTTTTAGAATTGTCTTGCCACAGTTTGGCTCTTGCAAACAACGAGCTTTGACTTTTCTCACTATTGTTTAATATGTGAGTTTCAAGAGCTAGTTTGGGAGTCGCAAACCTGAATATCGAGGGTTTTACTCCCTCACGTTCCTGCTGCATTGCTCCCGATCCTCGCTCCAGTGAGACAGGCCAGAGGAGGTCATCTTGGTCTGCTCAGGCTGCCACAACCAATACACCCCAGACCAGCGCTTGAAGCTCAGACATTGACTGCTCACAGTTCTGGAGGCTGGAAGTCTGAGATCAAGGTGCCAGCACATCTGGTGTCTGGCGAGGGTCCTTTTCCTGGTTTGCAGGTGGCCACCTTCTTGCGATGTCACGCGGTGGAGAGGAAGCAAGCGCTCTCCCGTCTCTCCCCACGAGGGCACTATTGTCACCAGGAGGGCTCCACGTACACGGCCCCATCGCCCCGCAAGGCCTCGCCTCCAAACACCACCACACCGGGGACTGCGCTTCAACACGTGAACTCAGTCCACAGCAGTTGTGTGCCAGAAACCATGAGAAATAAATGCACGAAAATAACATTTCTATCTATCATATTCCTCCTCCTTTTAGACCGAAGATGCCCATATCCACAGCGGGGCTGGCCAACACCTTAGGAAGGTGGGTTTGCTGTTGCCCCCCCACACCCCCAGGAAACAGGGGACGGCAGCCCCGTCTCCATCTCTTACTCCCCTGGCCCCTTTGGCCTTCAGTGTGAGCTCAGATCGGTTGCCAGGACCCCGCAGACCATTAGCTCTCGCCAGCCTGCCCAGGGATGTTTATGAGCTAACTTAGACCAATGGTAGCTTTCTCTAAACCACATGAAGCATTCCCACGGTTTCCCCTACCTCGGAGTTAACACCCCCCCAGGGTCCCCACCCCAGTCATGCAAATCCCTAGTGTCTTTATATGCAGAGCAATGGAGTAAAATCTTGCCCTGCTGCATTCACAGGATAGTTTTAAAAATCCAGTGGCTGCAGATGGAAGGTTCTTTGTAAACTGAACCATGCTCAGGACCACTTGCCCTTGTATTCATCTCCCGAGTTTTCCTGGCTGGGAGCTGAGAGGTGGGGGCAGCCCCATCCTCACCCTCTGCCGTCCCCCGCAGCTCACTCTCCCGACCCTGGGTGGCGGCAGCCCCTTGGGTCTATCTTGGTCCTGGGGGAGGCCTGTTCTGGTTGGAGGCTGAGGTCAGGATGCAGCCTCATTAGCTGAACAATTTCCAGCCCTGCTCAGCAAAGAAACCCTTGGGGGAGCCACAGTGTGACTCACATTCAAATTTCCTGATAAAGGAGAGGGTTTTGAGAGTCATTCTGGTGCTGCAGCCTGGGGTCACTCCTCCGGACACTTGGCTTCTCTTTCTTCCCCAGCAGTCCTCAAGACTTTCTTTCTATCCCTCTCTGTCCTGCCAGTGGGCTCAGTGAGAGTGAGGGATCAAGACTCTGCCCGCATAAAGGCTCCTCTGTGCCCACTGTCACCTCCCTTCCACACCCCGTCTGGCCAGACCCGGGGTCCTTATAGACTCATGACACGCCAGCATCAAAAGGGCCTGGGCAGAGAATCTAGCCTACTGGGCTGTTTGTGCAGAGTAGACTGTGTCCTGAGAACTGAAGAGAGGCAGGGAGGGAACGAGCATTTCTTGAGCACCTGCTGTGTGCAAGCTCTGCAGGAGACATTTGGTATGCCTGCTCACCGCTCCCAGAACAATCCCCGGGAAGGGCATTACTCCGTGCACAGGTGAGGGAAACAGGTTTCACACTGAAAAGTGGCTGCCCAAGACCACTCTGTTGGCTTCAAGACGAGAGCAGATAAACTTGTCCATGGATTTGTTCTTTCTGCAAATGTTTGCCACAGACCAGGTAAGCAGCAAACCTGAGGACTGCTGGGCTGCAGAGACTGTTCTCTGTGCCTCGGCCCCTCCTCAGCAAGGTGGGAGAATCAGTCTGCTCCCTAGGTTGCGGAGAGGAGGTGATGGATTTGTACATATAAAATACATGTAAAGCTTCTGCCTGCCACATACAAGGTGCTCAGGGAATGTGTTGTCACTGTCTGGTTGGTGTCAGTATCGGCTGAAGGGCAGAGGGCTCTGGCTCAGGCTCACTGTCACGGCCCTTGGTCCCGCGGTGCGCTTGGCTCCGTGATGCCTTCCGGGGCACCTGTGATGTCTCTACCGTTTCTCACCTCCCGCACGTGCTGGCTCCTCTGGTTCTGACCTCGGTTCTGCAGCCTCAGCCCATCTCCTCCTGCCCAGAGCTGGCGCTGACGGAGTCCCCATGGCCTTGTCTTGGGCAATAGGACAACAGCCATGAACTTGTGGCCACAGAACTTCTCTCTCACTGGGCCACAGAAGGACTCGTGGCTTTCTGGTAATGCCTATGGCTGGAGCAGGCTCTGGGAAGGGGGTCTCCATAGGGACTCCGACCCCATAGATGCTGCAGCACCACTGACCCCTGTGGCAGGTACATGCTGCGGACCGTCCTTTTCGCCTGAGAAACTTCACCGACCATCTTTCCCACGGGAACCGTGTCTCCTTGTACTTTGGTCTGTCTCCAGATAGAAAGACGTCGGTCCAGGTTTTCTCAGGGGCTCCTGGTTTCGTGCAGATGGCTGCAATAACTGGTTTGCACAGGGGTGTCGCCTAGTTCCACGCATCGGAACCAGGGCACAGCCTCATGCAGGCGCCCTGCCCCAAACGTAAAGCGCTGTCCACGCTCCCTCAATGATGAGAAGCCGTCGCACGGAGCCGGCATGAGCGGGTTGCACGCGTCTCGTAAACATACGTAGGATCTCTTGAAACAAAGACTCTGCAGCGTTGGAAGGGACCTGGGAGGGATCTATTCTGGCTTCCGACGGTGGGATGTCAGGCATCAATCAATCAGGGGACTTTGGGCGAGGGAGGTTGTTCCCTTTCCCTCCCAGAGAGTCAGCCGCCTCCCGTGGTCCTGTGTTCACCACTCATTGTTCACTTAATCCTATTGGTTCAGCCCAGGAGGATGCTATGAGCGGAAGACAGTCTGACCAGCAAAACCAGACATGGCCCTGACCTGGCATTTTATTGTCTGGTGGGAGACCGAGGAAATGAGGAGGCAATAGGAGGCTGAGAGATGAGGCTGGACCAGGCAAGGCCTTCTGGGCCATGCAAAGGATTTGGGTCTTTAGGTCAAGAGCAAAGGCAGTTTTTGTGGAGATTTTAGGGGGTGAGTGAGACAATCAGGTTTGCATTTCTTTTTTTAAGTGAATGAATTGGAGGGGTGTCCAGGTGCAGGCAAGGGTGGTGGAGGATAGGATCAGGGTGCTAAGGGTGGAGGTGGAAGGTATGAACAGATCCGGGGATGTTTAAATGCAAACCTGCCCCTGCCGGGGCATCTGTTCAACCAATCGCAAACAATCCACTCAAAGGAGGGAACGCTGCCCTGGGACCGTGTGTGCTGCCCTCCTCCTCGTGCAAGAGACGTGCCAGCAGGTCCGAGGGCAAAGGAACCTGATGAGGCACAGCGAGGCGGAGGCAGGGCTGGGATGGAGACCGTGACACTCCCGGAATCACACTGGGGCCTCACGTCCAAGCCCGCTGTGGATGAGGCCCTGGCTCGGCGGTGACGGGCTTGCCCCCGGGAGAGGGGGGCAGAGGACCTGGTCTCCAGCATCCCATGGCAAGGAAGACCTGACGCTTTGCTCACGAGTGATCTGGGGAGGTGAGGAAGAGTAGAGGAGACAGGCGGGGCAGGGGGTCTCTGTGTGGGCCCTGCCCCTCTTTCACTGAGCCTGCAACACATGTTTCAGCACAGGATGCGCCCGGCCTCAGGGCCAGGAATCTGAGAACAACCGGCGTTTGATGCCGCTGGGGGCAGGGCGGATAATGAGATGCAGGCATGAGCCCAGGGCGCTGTCTGCAGTGCGGCCTGTGCCCTTCCTGGCACCCAGGGCAGACTGAAAGGTCAGGAGGACGTCAGACCCTCTCATCGGGGGCTCTCCTGGAGGTGCCCCCTCTGCTCCTCTCCCCTGCCCTGCACGCGTCCGCCACGTCAGCCTCAATGCCTGCATTGTGGTGGCAGCTGCGGCTTGGAGGTGGCGGGGGTGGGGTGGCCACTGGCTCTCCCTCCTCTCCCCTCCTGTGGGCCCCCGTGGGTGAAGGGGTGGCTGGCTCCTTCCTGTTCTCTGTACCCCCAGGCCCAGATTGCCTGGTTTCTTGTTCCTCCTCCCCATGCTGGGCAGGTGGCTGCCGGTGACCCTGTCCCCTCTCTTGCCTTTTCCAGGAGGATGCTGTGAGTGAGCAGAGTAGCTCGTCCCCAGGCGAGCGGGCACTTGGGGCCCCCAGAACACCCCCCAAGAGAAGATCCTCGTCTGTGCAGAGCTTGGCTTTCCTGCAGGGTCTGCAGGGGAGGGAGGAGCAGACCCTGTGGAAGAGTTCTGTGCTCTGGCTGCACTGCCAGGACGGAGGGGAGGGAGGGAGGAGAAAGATGGAACAAAAGCAAAGAAACCACCTTTGTTCTCTTACTCTCCACACCAGTCCTGATAAAATCCAGCCTGGGGTCCTGTGATTTGGATGGCCAAGTTGTTTACTTCGGTGTGGGACTGAAACGAGTCTCCCATCTCTTCCTTATCTCTTAGCGCATCTCATGCCTCTGACCCCTCTGTGGGTCACCGCGGATCCCGTGGGACAGTGAGCAAACCCTGGAAGGGATGACACGGCCGCGCAGATAATCCGTGTGGGCAGCTCCACCCGCCCCCTGCCTGTCATCATAGTGCCATTGGTTTTAAGTGACGCAACAAGGATTTAAAGAAAAGATGGCAACCGCGTGAAGGATTGGGCATTTGAGCCGGGCGGAAGCTTGCCAGCTGGCCACCCAGACGCACTGAGCCAAGCGCAGGGCTCAGCAGCTGGAAAGACGGGTTGCTCTGTCTGCTGCTCTGAGCTCACAGCGAACCCCGTGGAGGCAGTGGGCCTGCGGGGCAAGGTCGGGGCCTCACGCTGGGGTGCAGAGCACTGGGTGCGGCGCACACGGGACAGAGCTGGGCTCCCCCACAGCTCTTCCTGGCGGCCCCGGGGATGAGCACTTCCAAACGGCCAGCGCAGGCAGCCTAGGTGGTCAAGTCCAGCCTGGGACACCCCCATGCGGCCGCCCCCTCACAACTAGTGACTGTGGACTTCCTTATAGTACCCTGGGAAGCCGCCGCCTTAATGTTTACCCAAAGGCATTAGGGATGCCAGCACCCCTGGAGAGCCAGGTGGAACCCCCACTGCTCCGCCAGCGGAGAGCTGGGTGCTCAGGGACCACATTGACCCCGAGGGGATCCCTGCAGCCATGAGGGGGCAGAGAGCCAGTCCAGTCCCATGAATCGGAACCCCCAGCTGAGGAAGGGCCTGGGGAAGGCGTCAGACAGCCTCCCCCCAGCCCCTCTCGTCCTGCAGGCAGAGTCTGCGGAAGCCCTTGCTGCTGCCCAGGAGGAGGAGGAGGAGGCGTCTCCCAGAGGCCTCCCGGGCCCTTCCGTCCTTACTCTTTACAGGCTCCAGTGGCAAAAGCAGGTGACTGAGGCCGGTGTCAGGAGTGCGTAGATGGTGGGGGCTGGCGGGGGGGGCTGTCCTGCTCACTGGGCCCCTTGGGTCCCCGCCCCACCCCATCCCCTGGCTCTGGGGGAGGAGCCGACGCAGGGTGCAGGCTGGGGAAAGGGGGCTAAGCGTGTGCTTGGCGAACGGTGCCCTCGCAGAAGCAGGGTGGTCTGCACCGCGAGCCGGACACGCCCCAGCTTTGGCGACTGCCGTGCAGGGGGGCAGCTCCCCCACCGCAGGCGCCCAGTGCGCAGGGTGGAGGCAGGAGCAGGGGAGGCCTGGCAAGGAAGCAGTGGCCAAACACACGGTGCTGTTTCAGGATCACCAGGAAGGCCTGGGACCACAAACCACGCCCCTCCAGCTCTACAGATGTCTGTGATTTCGCCATAGCAGTTGCTTTTCTTTGGCTGAAGCTACTACCTCTCATGGCAGATCTTAGCCAAGGCCATTCCCTCCTCCTGTCCTGCTAACTCAGTTATATATATATAGATGTGTATATACATATACATATATATGCATTTTTTTCCCCAGGCGTAGGGTACTCAGGCTACACTATGCATGGGGGATGCTCCAGGCTCAAGGCTCAAGGGCTGACCCTTGGTTAATAATGACGGTAATTCCATTTTCGTGGCTAGTGATTGCTTTTCTAATGGGCGGGGATATGACCCTGGTTATTGAGGCTTGAAGGGAAGTTTACTTTGACTGTTCTCAAAAGAGTGAGAATTCTCATTTCTGTTTTGGCTGAATCTTGTCATGTCTGCATGTGATGCCTGGGACCATGGCAGCAGTTTTATGATCATGAGGGAACAAGTTAAGGACTAAGTCAATAGTCTGGGAATGTCAGTGGAAAGGTAGGAAGAACTTGAATTGCCCAAGACTATGCCAGCCTCGTAGACATCATAGTTCAGACTTTTTGTTATAGAAAATAACGAAGGCCCCTGTGGTTTAAACCACTGTGGGTGGGTTCTCTTTCCATGCTGCTGAAAGCACCCCACAGATACGGCCTCTCTGTGAGTCTCAGATCGCCTTGGTGCTCAGCCCAGAGCCCCTCACATCTCTCGTTATCATTTCTGTCCACCCCCCTTCCGCTTCCACTCCCACCTGAGTGTGACTCCGGTACCCGGGGACCGCGGCTCTTCCTTGGGGGACTCGGGCTATCAGAGCTGCTTTACCACCAGTGAGCAGAAGTGCCTGGGAGACTCTGCACCCCCTTCCCCGTCCATGTCTGTGGGGGACAGACTGCCGGTCTGGCCACACCCGGCTGTCTTCCCGTCCTCCCGGCCCAGTCCCCCCACCCCACTGTCCCTGGAGCACACCCTAAGTGATTCGCTGTGTGTGGCTCCCCACCTCAGACAAGGTGCGGTTGGTTGGGGTCAGCCTCCCCAACGCCGGCCATCACAGCACAGGTGGGGCACAGGGCCGGGCCCAGGGACACGCTCTCCCTGCTCACCTGTGTGCCAAGTGCTCAAGGGCACTCTCAGAGGGACACTGGCAGACTCCCGCAGACATGCCTTGCGTGCGTCCCAGGCAGGGCCAGCTGCCTGGCTGCATCCTCCCCTCTGGAGATGGCTCCTCTCCAGCCTGCGGGTCCCCGCAGCCCACTGTCGGGGCGCTGCGGCAGCCTGGGTGTGTGTGGAGCTGTATTCCTCCACATCCGTACGTTGAAGCCCTGACTTCCAGCACCTCAGAATATGCATAGCTGGAGACAGGGCCTTTGACACACGGACCGCCACACTAGAAAGAAATTTTTCTTGGGGCTGTGGTGTTTTGTTACCAAAATAGAATAAAAACTTCGAAAACAAAATGATCCTTTCTAATTTAGTGAAAAATTTGTTTTGTTATTTTTATTGTTCTCTGTGAGTGAGTTATACACAACTTGAAAAACAGTTCATGCAGCTCCCAAGGTGAAGAGATGTGTGAGTTACCTGTGCTTCCCGAGGCCCCGGGCTCAAAACTAGCGTGAGTTAAATACAACTCACATGGCAGTTACTGTGTTAAGGGAGTAAATAAGTTAAAATGAGGTTATTAGGGGGAGTCCTAATCCAATATGACGGGTGTCCCTATAAGAAGAGGAGATTAGGACACAGATTGGCACAGAGGAAAGACAATGTGAAGATAAAAGGAAAAGACAGTCGCCTCCAAGCCAAGGAGGGAGGCCGCGTGAGAAGCCGACCCCGCCCACAGCTCGGTCTTGGACTTCCAGCTCGAGGTGTGAGCACACACAGCTCTGCTGTTGAAGCCATCCCGTCTGCGGTCCGTGGCTATGGCAGCCCTCGCCAACTGGTGCGAACGAGCGTCCTCGTCCCACCCCGGGGGGCAGCAGGCCCTTCCCTGACTGGGTCTCTCACCGGTGGGTCTTTCTTAGAACCGATTTGCCGAGGTCTGCAGCCTCCCTCCTATCCACATCTCTGGTCCAGTGAGGGCCTGGAGAGGTGCACCCAGCGGGTGGGCGCCAGGGCGGGGCTGCGGGTGTGCAGAGGAGGGTCCGGGGAGGGAGGCCTGCGCTCGGCTCAAAGCCATCCTGACCCGGAGGCACCCCGGTGGCGCAGCAGGGCTCAGAGGGTGGGGGCTGCAGAGATGGTGGGGTCAGGTCCCGGGGTCCTTTCAGGGAAAGAGCGTTGGGTCTGTGGGAGAACAGCGGGTCCAGACCAGGGCCATGTGCACAGAGGATGCTCGGTAACTTCTCTCTGAGCTCCTGAGGCCCATCTTGGGGCCGCACCTCCCCCTGACCCTGCCATTTCCCTGCCTCCTGTGCACGGTGTCCACTGTGCTCCTGTTGCACAAGGTGTTCACGGTTATTTTTCCTTTGGTGGGTGTGCAGGGGAAGGGGCTCAGCTCCCCAAGGACAGGGTCCTCCCTAATCCCTCCTCCTACTCCAGAGTGTCCACGGCGACTGTTGCTGACTGACAGCTGATGCCAGGACTGCCAGCCAATAAGATGCAGGTCAAAGCGTTAAAAGAGAGCCATCCCCTGGACCGGGGGCCTTGCTTCTGGCTCTTCGCGACCCCACCTCTGGGCTCTGTGATGCTGCCACCCGCAGAGACTACCCCACACCTCTGAGCAGCGAGCTCCCCAGAGCCCAGCAGGAGCGCAGCACTTTTTCCTTCTGACAAAAGTTCTCTCCAAGACAACCGTTCTTTCTTTGTGGGGAACAGGATGCTGCCCTTATGCCTGGAAACAGAGCATGTGAACAAGGCTGCTGGGATGTCGCTCCCCTACTATCCCCCGGCTCTGGGCTTCCCCTACCTGAGACGAGGCCCGTGGTATGTCCAGGCGGCCACGCCAAGGCTGGAGACAGCTTCACCCTGCCCCCTTTTGCATGGGGCTGCACCCCAGTGTGCCGAGACCTGCAAAGGGCGTTGCCGTTGCCTTCCTGTCCCCTGATGGGTTCCCAGGGTCCTTCATACAGGCAGGATCAGGTGGCATGCAAGAGGTCCCACTCCCTGGAGCCTGGGCGGTGGGGATCCAGGCCCAGTCCCGGGGCTGACATCTGCAGAAGGTAAAGACTGCTCAGGTGAGGCCACTTGGTGGCCTCATACGATACACGCGTTTATCTATTACGAATAAACTGCTATACGTATTTTTGAGCAAGTTTTTATGTGAATGTAAGTCTTCGTTGCTCTAGGATAAACGCCCAAGAATATAATCACTGGCTCATGTTTGTTGCAAGTTTAGTTTTTTAAAAAGTTGCCAAACTGTTTTCCAGACGGGCTGAATGATTTTACATTTCTACTAGTAACGTGGGAGTGATCCAGTTTACCTGCGTCGCACGCCAGCATTTAGGGTGTTACTATTTCTTATTTTAGCTCTTCTGATAGATGTATAGTGATATCTCATTGTGTTTTCAATTTGCATCTCCCTAAAGGCTAACAATGTCGAATGTACTTTCAGGTGATTATTTGCCATCTGTATAGTCTCTTTGTCATAATGCTTCTTTGCGTCTTTTGTGGATTTTCTAATTAGATTTTTTTTATTTTACTGTTGGTTTCAAAGCTTCTTTTATATAGTCTATATATTAGTCCTTTGTTGGATATATGATTTGGAAATGTTTTTTTTTTCACACTCTGCAGCTTGTCTTATCATTCTCGTAACAAAAGCTTCTAATTTTGATAAAGTATTTTTCTGAAAAAGATGGGTAGAATTGGTGTTATTAATAATTCTTCTTTAAACATTTGGTAGAATTCTCCACTGGAAATAACTGGGCCTGAATATTTCTTTGTTGGTGTTTTTAAATTATAAATTCAATTTCCTTGATAGTCATGGGCTATTCAAACTATTTATATTGGATGAGCTGCGATAATTTGTCCTTTTAAAGGATTTGGTTGGTCCATTAAATCTAAGTTTTCGAATTTATGTGTGCTGCGTTGTTCGTGGCATTTTCTTACCCATTTGCTGTATGAAGGACCTGCACTGGCATCCTCTGTTCCCTTTCTCTCTTCTTCCTTTGACCTCTTACTGGATGTTGTCAGTTTCCTTGATGTTTCCAAAGCTCTTTGTTTTCCTCGATCTTTCCTGTTGTTCTGCTGTTTTGAATTTTGTTGATTTCTGCTCTTACTTTTATTATTTCCAGAAGTCTGCTTTGAACTTACACACTTTTCTCTTTCTAGGTTCTTGATGGAGGAGGTTAAATGATTGATCTGAAACTTTTATTTTCTAATGTATGCATTTCGTGCCATAAATTTCCTTCTCAGCACTGCTTTTAACTGTGTCCCATAAATTTTAATGTTATGTTTTCGTTTTCATTTACTTCAATGTATTTTTTGATTTTCTCTGAGATGTCCTCTTTGATTCATAGGTTATTTAGAAGTGTGTTCCTTAGTTTACAAGTACTTGTAAATTTTCCTGTTATCTTTCTGTTATTAGTTTCTAGTTGATTTTATTGTGATCAGAAGACACTCTCTATGACTTCAATTTTAAAAAATTTGTTGGGGCTAGTTTTATAGCCTAAGATAGTGTCTGTCTTAGTCTTTTTTCTATTCCTTATAATAGAACACCTAAAACTGGGTAATTTATAAAGAAAAGGAATTTATTTATTGCAATTATGGAGGCCGAGAAGTCCAGGGTCTCGGGGGTGCATCTGGTGAGGGCCTTCTTGCTGGTGGAGCCTCTCTGTGGAGTCCCAAGGCAGTTCAGGGCATCACATGGGGAGGGGTTGAGTGTGCTAGCTCAGGTCTCTCTTCCTCTTCTTATGAAGCCACGAGTCCCACTCCTGTGATAACCCATTAATCCATCAATAGGCTACTCCATCCATGAATGCAGAGCCTTCATGACCCAATCACCTCTTAAAGGCCTTAACTCTCAATACTGCCACGTTGGGGACATGAGTTTTGGAGGGGACAAACGTTCAAACCATAGAACTGTCAATCTTGGTAGCTATTCTGTGGGCACTTGAAAAGAATGTGTATTCTGCTGCCGAGTGGAGTGTTCTATAAATGTCAATGAGTTCCTGTTGGTTGATGGTATCCTTGCCGATCCTCTGTCTCGTTGTTTTCCCAATTGTTGAGAGAAGAGTGTTAAAGTTTCCAGTGATAACTGCCGATTTGTCTGTTTCTCCTTTTGGTTCTACCTGTTTTTGCTTCACATGTCTTGTAGCTTATGTTTGGTGCATACACACTTAACATTACTATGCCTTCTTAGTAGACTGACTTTTTTATCATTAAATAATGTCTCTGTTTCTGGTAATTATTTTTTCTCTGAAGTCTACTTTATCTAACATTATCATAATTACTACTGCTTTTTATCCTTTTACTTTCTACTTGCCTATATTGCTATATTCAAAGTGAGTTTCTTATAGACAATATAAATTTGGGTCATCTTTTAAAATGTACTCTGCCAATCTCTGTCTTTTAATTGGTGTTTTTAGACCATTTATGGACTACTTAATTCTGTTTCAAGTTAAAATCTCGTGAATGCTCATCTGATTGACAGAATCCTAGCTGCGAGAGGTCAGGAAAGCTGGTTTTAACTTTCTAAACTCTGCTTTCCAGCCAGACATATGAGAAGCTAAAACAGAAGCTGAACGAAGTGTCTACTTATCCCTTAGGGATGATCTACCTACTGCTGAGGGACTCCTGGTTCACCCCAATTCCTGGCACTGTGTTCTCATTCTCATGTGCAAGTCACACCCCATCTCTCGGGAATCAGCTGGACTGTGCTGAATCCAGGATGAGCTGCCTTTTCAGAAGGGACTTTCCTTGCAGTGGTCTTCTTGTGTGGAATTTTCTGTTGGTTAAACCAGGGACTATTCTGGTAAGTACCCACAGACATGGGTTAGGGGGCTGATAGTTTAGGTACCTTCAAGTTCTCAAATTGTTAAAGGCATCTTCTCTGTCTGAGGCAAAGGAAAAGAAGCACAGGGAATATCTATCAGGTCACATTTAATGCTGAAAAGTTCTGAGGGAGTTTGACTTCATGGCTCTAACGACAGAATTCAATGGCACAGATGCACATGGACCTGAAGTGCCAATCATCTCTGTTTGTAGAAGACAGCAGTGTTAACAGGCGTCTGCAGAGGCATTGTCTGTCCTCACAACCAGGAAGACCTGGATGAGATATCTAAAGTCAGCACTCAATGGGACAACCAGGAAAACCACAGGAGGGCTAGAGAAGTGGCTGGTGGGGTTCGAAGCCACATCAACTGGCCAGAGTGAAGTAGAAGAAACACTGTTAGAATTTAGTTACCAATGAATAATCTCTTGGACAAGAGAGATGTCCAGGTCTAGGAAAACAAATGGCAGAGTGGAGCCCACACACCCATCTGGGTAAAGCCGATGGGACCTGCAGTTGGGAACGAGGTAGCTGCATGCCTTTCTGTGCAAGGAAGATGGTTTCAAGGCTTTTATGCCAGTCGAGCGGCCCAGAGGTCTGGGTGTCACCCTGGGGGAAGGAGGAGAGTGTGGAAAAGACAAGGGAGAAACTCAAGGTCTCTTGGCTTACGGTGGAGGGTAGTGAAAAGAAGAGAGGAGGTGTGCGCTAGCAGCGGTCTCAGCCCTGGCCCCTCCTGGAATGCCCCCTCCCCTGAGGTGAGGAAACTCCTTGGTCTGCACATAGAACTCAGTGTCCTCTGTACGAAGACCCAAGCTGGTCCCTTCACACCACAACAGTCATCGTCTCCCTTCTTTCCCATCTCCACGTTTTCTTATATGCCACTGTCAAAAACTGCTCCATTCTTTAAAGAGCAATTTCAGCAATTCCTCCTACAAGATTTTTGTGTTCCCTCACTGTCTTCAGAGAATGTTGCTTTAATGTTGCCACATACATTTCTTGTTAGTAATTTTTAGGAATCTATGGGCTTGTGAATTTTTTAAAAGATTTTTTTCTATTATATCTTTTATTAAAAGGATATTGATTTCTGTGTGGTGTTCTTATTATCAATCTCCTCGCATTGAATTCTATTATAGTTTTAATATCTGGTCAGTTATTTCTCTTGGTATTCTAGGTACATGATTCTTCCAATTTGAAAATACAGACTTTTCTCTTTTGTTTTCAAAATTATAGCTTTGTTTATTTTTCTTCACTTATTCCTTTAGCTGAGATCTCTGTGCAATGCCACATAGTAGCATTGATTATAGAATTGTCTTAATCCTGACTCTGTTGTGTTTCTAACCCCTACAAACTAAGTCAATATTCAAGAATCCTAGTTCTATTTTCATCTCCATTGCACCCCTTGCAGGTTTCAACCTATTTATAAAATTAGGGTCTTGAATTCATTGAGCTTCTAGTTTAGATATTCTTTTATTATTCAATTTAGTGAATGGACTTGAGAACAAAGATTAGCTTTTGAAAACAAAAACACCAACAAAATGGAGTTTAATTTGTAATGAAATGGAGTCTAATCTATAGCCGGCTGCACTTTTTCTAACAAATTGGGGAAGTCAAGAGAGTCTGCCAGTTGGAGATGCTAACTCCCCAGAGAGGTGTTCACCATTCTCTAAGGCTCATGTGATGACTGGAACAAGACAGTTTTTTCCCCTAAGATTTAGTTGTGCTAAATTAGCTAAAAATGGTGCATAATTACATGCCACAAGTGTCCATACCCAACCTACCTTCTTTGACTTTTTCCTTGTAAAATCTCTTATAATAATGAACAAAGGAAGAAGAGAAATTGGAGAGAATTTGACGGTTGTGTTAATAAAACATTGGGTATTGAGGGAGGCAGCACAAGTTCAGCCTTCAGTCCAGGCCTTCTGAAACTCAGCCCTAATTCTCCGGCCAAATTGTCTGAACGAGGATCCGAAGGGGTGTCAGAGAAAATGGAGTAGATCAGAGAGTTATGGGGCCTCCATCCACTTAGGAGAAAGCTCAGGGGCCTTGAGGGAGACAGTGATGGATTCGAGCCATATGGAAAAGCACACTCCAGGTACCTCAGCCTCATCCCTATCTTTGGAGGGTATGTGTAAATTATAGCATGTTTAAATTAGACAAATGGCCCAATCGATTTAGAATAAGGGACAGGAAACACGTGTTTCTTTTGCATGACACTGAGCTTCACCAGAGTAGCAGTGCTTGTGATCTCCTGAGTTATGGCGCCTGGGTTCTCCATCAGAGTGCGCCTAATTACCGCAGCGCCCTGCACAAAGGCGATCCGTTACGGAGCACGCTGTCTCCGTGAGGGCCAGGGACATGCTAAGCAGCTCACGCTAAGTGGTAATTTATATCATTGTTTATAGGAAGAAAGAGCAAGAGCGAGCAGGAGGGCGAGGTGATAGCAGGAGAATGAGAGAAAGAACCCGTGGAGAGGAAGTTTTAGTGAAGACGGAAAAGGCTTGAAACATACCGTGGAGAATGACCTCCGTCTTCAGTTCAGAGACTTTGAGCTTTGAGGTAAGGAAGGACAGGAACTTTGGGGAGTTAAGTTCAGATTTCTTTAAATCTCTAACACCTGGATAGATGACCAGAGTGGACACTCTAGAAGTCACAGTGTAAACCTCAGCTTAGGGCCTGTATCTGGGAAGCAGATCAATTCGCTAACAAATGATTTGCCAATGGCTAGTTCATTAAGAACTAGTGACCAAAATTCCGGATCACTGAGGGACCTGCTAGCTGGTGTATGGAAGATCTTACGCTAAGGCCTCGCTCCCTCTGCGTTTGCATGCGCCGTTTGGAAGTGAATGAGCGGCTTTCCCTTAAAGACATTTACTGCTGTGCCCCCTTTGCCGGTCTCTGTCCTGGCCTGTACTTGGTGCTTTGTCTCTGCTGGCAAAGCAGCTGCAACAACCCACCTCGCCCTGCTGAAGACGGTCATCTGATGTACGTTGCGAATTGGCTTTTAGCACATGGATTCCTGTGACTGACCTAGAGCCCAGTGTGGGTTTATCAGGGTCCCTCTACACCCAGGCCGGCAGTCCCTGCCATATCCCACATGCTGTTCCCTCCCACCCACCTGAGCCCAACTGAGAGTCAGCAGAGAAGTCGGGGAACCACGTCAAAATGGTGCAGGCCACCCCAGTCACCCTGTTACCAGACAGGTGTCGGACCCAGGATGCAGCCCCCCAAACGTAAAGGCGAATGCAAAGGCAACACTGCTCTTTCCTGCCCCAAGTCCACACTTGCTAGTCTACATTCGAGGCCACACATAGCCTGGCATCAGTCTCCTTTACAGTCCTGTCACCGTGGTGCCCTCAAATTCTTCTTTGTTCTGGGAGCAAACTGTGCTCTCTGCAGTCATTGCCTGTGTGGAATGGCCCTGCCTTTCTTCACCGTTTGCCAGGGCCTCCTTGTCGACCTACCAGTGTAAACGCTTCCTCCCGAACGCCTGCAGGCAGATGCGTGCTTCCTGTTCCGGTCTTTCTCTTTCCATAGTTCCTTGGAGATTTCCTCTACTACAGAGCACAGCACCACCTTGCAGGGACCCTCCCAGTGGGTAGTGAGGTCTATAGAGCGAAAGGCTGAACCTTACTTTCCCTGGTGTCTGCGCTGGGCCTGGGCCGAGGGAGGCTCTGTGTGCGCTCAGTGATGGATGCACACAAAGCCGAGCAGCGATGGGCCTGAGGGCAGAGCGTCCAGGCTGCAGGTGGTGCCTCGTCACACTGAGTGACTAGAAGAAGGCCAGGGAACTCGAGGCAGGGAGGGAGGGAGGCAGAGGGTCTCCAGGAGGGTCGAGTCTCTTCCAACTTGGTGTATCCAGAGCGGGAAGTGAATCTGCAAATGCCAAGAGCCCTGTTCGGACCACCCGGTCAGGTAAACTCCAGGAGCAGCTCGTGGTGGTGAACCCCTTAGTGCATTCAAGCAAGGGCCTCGGTTCATTTTCGGGTGGTCGATTTCGTGGTTGATAGCACGCGCTCTGCACCAGCACCGCCCAGCGCACTTTCTGTGGTGATGGAGATGTCCTACATTCACTTTCCAGCATGGCGGCCTCTAGCTACACTGAGCACTTAACGGGTGACTAGTCCAACTGAGAAACTGAGCTTTTCATTTTTAAAAAATGTTAACGAGTTTTACTTACTGTTCTTGGACAGTGCAGTAAGACATAGACCACATAGACTCAAAACCTCGCTGAGCCAAATGTACGCTGGCTGTTTGCCCCTGTTTTTTCATTTATTAAATAAAGATAATAGTATACATACTCCTTGTTTTTCGTGATAGTTAAATTGGTTATTAATGTGCATTGGTTATCTATTGCTGCATCACACATCACCCCAAATTTAGTGGCTTTAAAATATCAGGGCAATGTGTGACCTCTCAGGGTTTCTGTTGGTCAGAGATTGGGCGAGGCTCAGTCGTGCCGTTCTTGCTTGGGATGTCTCAGGCAGTTGCAGCCATGTGGCCTTCTCTCCCATGGTGGCTCATTCACATGACTGGCAAACTGTCCAGGGACCTCTCCACAGGCTGCCTGAGTGTCTTTCCAGCACAGGAGCCGGCCTTCCCCAGAGCCAGCAGCCGAGAGAGCAAGGGTAAGCTGCAAAGCCTTTGACAGTGTAGACTCAGAAGCCACACGCCATCGTACACAGTGAGGACCAGTGGGGCCAGCTCGGACTCAGTGGCCACTGTCATTAAAGAATATTAAAGTGGAGACCAGGCCTGAGGAATCCCTGAGCAGACAAAGTCAATTAAGCCTCATTAGTGATTTTAGCCTTGCTTGCTTTGCAAACATTAGCGAAACTTAACTTGAGCTATTTCTTGTAAGTTTTAAAGAAAAACAGAATTTAAGCTCAAACAATCAGAACAGCCAACTAGCTTATAATTGCAGGCAGACTTCATTTTATTGCGCTTTGCTATACTGAGCTTCACGGATGCTGTGTTTTTCAGAAATTGAAGGTTTGTGGCAACCTCGATTTGAGCAAGTCTATTGGCATCACTTTTCCAACAGCCTGTGGTCAGTTTGTGTCTCTGTGTCATATTTTGGTATTTCTCACAATATTTCAAATTTTTCATTATTACTATATCTGTTACAGTGATCTGTGATCAGTGAGCTTTTATGTTCTACTGTAATTGTTTTGGGGCACTGCAAACTCTGCCCGTATAAGACGGTGAACTTATTTGATAAATGTGGTGTGTGTTGTGACTGTCCCCTGACCAGCCATTCGCCATCTGCTCAGGCTTCCCTATTCCTGAGACACAACAATATTGAAATCATGCCAATTAATAATTCTTCAATGGCCTCCAAGTGGTCAGGCAAAAGGAAGAGTCACAGGTCTCTCACTTTAAATCAAAAACTAGAAATGATTAGGCTTAGTGAGGAAGGCACGTCGAAAGCCAA
>NW_012150108.1:1443102-1444269 GCF_000956105.1 Propithecus coquereli | reverse complement strand
CAGGCTGGTTTCGAACTCCTGAGCTCAAACAATCTGCCCGCCTCGGCCTCCCAGAGAGCTAGGATTACAGGCGTGAGCCACCACGCCCGGCCTAAACAACAGATTTTTAATGCAGGTGAAATAGTCTTCTGTTGGGAGAAGATGCCATCTAGGACTTTTCATAGCTAGAGAGAAGTCGATTCCTGGCTTCGCGGCTTCAAAGGACAGACTGGCTCTCTTGTTAGGAGCTAATGCAGTGGAAGCCAATGCTCATTTACCATTCTGAAATCCCAGAGCCCTTAAGAATTATGTTAAATCTACTCTGCCTGTGCTCTATAAATGAGACAACAAAGCCTGGATGACAGCATATCTGTTTATAGCACGGTTTACTGAATAATTTTAAGCCCACTGTTGAGCCCTACTGCTTAGAAAAAATATATTTCTTTTGAAATATTGCTACTCATTGACAAGGCACCTGGTCACCCAAGAGCTCTGATGGAGACCTCCAAGGAGATTAATGTTGCTGTCATACCTGCTAAGACCACATCCACTCTGAAGACCATGGGTCAAAGAGTAATTTTGTCTTTCAAGTCTTATTATTTAAGAAATGCGTTTCATAAGGCAGCCGTAGTGATCTCTGATGGATCTGGGCAAAGTAAATGGAAAACCTTCCGGAAAGGATTCACCATTCTAGATGCCGTAAGAACATTAGTGATTCGTGGGAGGAGGTCAAAATACCAACATTAATGGGAGTTTGGAAGAAGTTGATTTCAACTCTCATGGATGACTTTGAGGGGTTCGGGACTTCAGTGGAGGAAGCAGCCGCAGATGTGGGGGGAGCAGCAAGGGAACCGGAATTACAAGTGGGGCCTAGAGATGGGACTGAATTGTTGCAATCTTACGACAAAACTTGAATGGATGAGGAGTCGCCTCCTATGGCTGAACAAAGAAAGCGGTTTCTTGAGCTGGAATCTACTCCAGGGGCAATGCAGTGAGCATTGCTGAAATGAGAGCAAAGGATTTGGAGTATTATAGAAACTTAGTTGATAGAGCAGTGGCAGGGTTTGGGAGGGCTGACTCCACTTTTGAAAGTAGTTCTACTGTGGGCAAAATGCTATCACATACCATGGCATGCGACAGAGAAGTCTTCCATGAAAGGAAGAGTCAATTGATGTGGCAAACTTTATT
>NW_012150108.1:1437490-1442707 GCF_000956105.1 Propithecus coquereli | reverse complement strand
AGATCGACTCGCCG
This sequence comes from Propithecus coquereli, assembly GCF_000956105.1. Taxonomy (NCBI): domain Eukaryota; kingdom Metazoa; phylum Chordata; class Mammalia; order Primates; family Indriidae; genus Propithecus; species Propithecus coquereli. Next base: position 1,442,693 of record NW_012150108.1, on the reverse strand, counting down.
AAGGCTCATATAATCATCAGCATTTTTGGCAATGAAGTATTTTAGAATTAAGACATGTACATTGTTTTTTCAGACGCAATGCTATTGCACATTAATAAACTACAGTACAGTGTAAACACAACTTTTATATGTACTGGGAAACCGAAAAATTCGTGTGAGCCATTTTATTGCCATCCTTGCTTTGCTGTGGTCTGACACTGAGCCCGTGCTCTCTCTGAGGTGCGTCTGTTTATAACGGGGATTTTCCAGTGGGATGGAGAGAACAAGGCAGCGGTGTAGCTGTGACCAGTCGAATGTTTGCTTTGCTTTGCTTCCATGTTTGATTAGAGACGTCTCCCCTCGCATTCCCTTGGTGGAACTCTCAGACCACTTCTGGTTTGGAGCTGCCTGCTTCCTGAATCGCTGTTTGCTCATACTCTTTAAATTTTTATCATGCCTCAGTTTACCTTTTTAACACTTTACAGTGCATCGAAGGATGTTTGGCGCATAGTGGATGAAGATACTAATGGTTCTTATCTGACGCTTTCCAAGTTCAGCGAAACCTCATGGCTCTCAGCTTACAGTCACGAGTGCGGGAAGCCCTCTGCTCTGGGCTTCAGAAAGCCACCTCCTCGAAGTGCTCCAGCCGGACACCGACTCCCTTCCGGTGCTGCACTAGAACACGCCTTCATGGAGAACTTTTGGTGTGGGCCGATCGAAAATGACCAAGGCAGTGCTACCCAATTCAGGATCTGCTTTGAGCATGCAGTGGTGAAGGAAACTTAGAATCAGAGGCTCTGGGACCAACTCCCAGTTTTTATACTTATGATTAGAAAATACAAAAATCGAAGCCTCAGTTTATTTGTCTAAAAATGGGGATGCTATTCTTGTCCCATATAGTGATTGTATAGATTAATCCCTTCAACCAGCGTTCACTGGGCCCTCCGTGCTCCAGGCACTGTGCTGGTGGGTCCCTGCTGCGGGTGGGTCCCCCTCTCCACACAGGGGACATGGATGGGGAGCTTGCCAGGTCTGGGGACTCCGTGCGGGAAAAAGCCAGCTCCCCAGGGCGGCTGAAATACGCCCACCACTCAGGGGCGTGGGGACGTGGGCAGAGTGTCGCGGCAACCACACGTGTGGACAGGACCCACAAACTGATCTCGCTGCTTCAGCCCACACGTCCTCACGTGCGCATTGCTCCCAGGGCTCCCTCCGACTTCTGCCTGCTGTCCTAACACCTCCACACCAGTGGCGCCCAGCAGGACGCCGGGGCAGTGCGGTGGGCTGGCGCCTTTGGTTTCTGTTAGTGCTCACGGAGCCCGGCGATTTCCTCCCTCCCGACACTGTCCAGCCGGCCTCTGCACAGAGCGCTATGGGAACTTGGGTTGGAACTTGTCATTTTTTAATGGTGCTTGTCTCACCACGTGTCCCCATAATTCAAATGTCTTAAGTGACAATGACATAGGCATCTGACAGAGCCATCTGGCCACCACTTTTTATCAAGATAGGATGTCAGTTCTTCCCTTCACGAGTCCTTTCCCTCTCCAGACGGCCAGGAGCAGGGCAGGGACCCTGGGCTGCCCCCTTTGCGGAGTCGCGTTCTCGCCGCTCGGCCGAGACAGCCGTCTGCCCCGTGGGCCTGTGCGCACATGAGCAACAGAGCCAGCCTTTGGCCTTCCTGCGGCCTCTCCTCAGAGCCTCCTAGGGTCTCCAGCTGGGTCTCTGCCTCCCCCTCTGTCGTTTTCCAGGGTCCTTTGTCCCTCACGGCCCCTCCTCCCCCAGATCCTGAAACATGAGGAGGCCCCTCAGCTGCGGAGCGGCCGTCCGTCTATGGGAAACTTCTCCTGGCTACGGGAGCAGGCAGGGGTCTCCGCCGCAGGGACTTGGTTTATTTACCTAGCTGGACTCCATCTCTTAATATGCAGCTCATGGAGGAAGAGGCTCTAACGGCCAAATGTAGCCCCAGCCGTCCTGTGGAGACAGTGAACAGAAAAGGCACAGAGACTGTCTGAGGCCCGGACCTCCTCTTGGTGCTGTCTGCAAGGCTGCTGTGCAGGTGGGGCCATGAGATCACTGTCAGGGACCACAGGACCCGCACTGGAGGCCCCAAAGGGCAGGGCGGCCAACTCTTTCCCCTTCTGGAGGGACTGGGGCCTTGCTTGGTCTGATTGTGGACCCCAAGCTCTAATCCCTTCCATCCTCCCAATCTGACTTCCCTCTGCAGAAATAAACACCATGAACAATTTACAGTGTGTGTTTCCAGATCTTGCAGTATTAACACTCATCTGTTTAGTCGAGATATTTTTACATACATGTAAGGAGTGCTGCAATTGCAAAGGAACCGTGTGTGCTTCCTATTGTGTAATCTGTATGTTCCGCAAGACCTGCCGGCAGATAATTGCTCAATCGCATGTCTGCTGAATGAAATGCGAAATGCGGGTTTAGACAGATGAAGTGCCCTGCCCAGGCTGGCAAGGGGTGTGACTGGAAATGCATCCAGCCACCCTCAAAGACTCTACTCACTGCGTGACAGTCATTCGGCCAGTGACGACGAGGCTGGGCACCTGGGCTTGGTGGGGGTTGGCGCTGTGCTCCCCTGTACCCCCTGCCCAGGGCGGAGCTGACGCTGTCTGAAGGTTGCTCTGGCTTCCCACTCGCCCCACGCTGCTCTCGTGCTGAAGGGCCCAGTTGCGGGTAGCGTTCCCGGGCCCCCACCAGCCCCTGGCCAGAGAGCCGTGCCCTGTCAGGCACGTGGACGGCAGGAGGCTGTGGGAGCTGTCGTTGCTCTCAGAAGCACAGACCCTGGAGGATGTCTGCACGGACTCCGGGCATTCTGCCCCCACACGCCCGTGGGAGGACACGGCTCTGCCCGGAAAGGAGAGTGTATCATGTTGAGAACCAGCAGCTCCCGGTGGCAAGCCGGGACCGGTGCGGCCGCTCGGCTGTGTGGCATCACCTTGGGTCGGCTCTTTCCTCCCACTCAGGCCTAAGGAGTCGAATGAGGGGTGCTCTGACCGCCTATTCCATTGTGAACTCACTGAGCACTAGAGTAGAAAAGTCAACATTTCTGTCTCTGTTTTCACTGGCTTTGGGAGGGGATTCATCCTGAAGCTTTTTTTTTTGAAGTATGTATTTTTACAGTATGCAAAAAGAAAAATCTTAGCTTTTCCCATAGAGGGAGTTTGCTCTGCTTCTGTCTGTTTCCTTTTCTTTCTTCTTTTCTTTTCTTTTCTTTTCTTTTCTTTCTTTTCTTTTCTTTTCTTTTCCCTTCCTTCCCTCCTTCCTTTCCTTCTTTTTTTTCCTTTCTCCCTCCCTGTATTAGTCTGTTCGGGCTGCCATAACAAAGTATCACAGACTAGGTGGCTTGAACAACAGAAATTTATTTTCTCGCAGTTCTGAAGTCCCGGATAGAAGTGTCGGCAGGGCTGGTTTCTGGGGAGGGCTCTCTGCTGGGCTTGCAGACAGCCGTCTTCTCGCTGTGTCCTCACAGGCCTCTTCTCCGCGTGCGTGTGCTTCCGGCCTCGCTTCCTCTTCTCATGGGACACCAGTGCTGTTGGACTGGGGCCTCACCTATGACCCCATTCAATCTAATTTCCCTCTTTGAAGACCGCCGTCTCCAAATATGGTCACACTGGGGAGCAGGGATTCAATGTATGACTTTGTGGGGGACACACACCAACCAGAAGTCAAAGCCCGGCTAATTTCCTTGTCTGTGCTGCTTCTTCCTGGAAGGGCTGGTTTCCTGGAGAGGCAGGCCCTGGTCCTCACCTGTTCCTGGGTGTCCCCTTCTTCCCTCCTCTCAGGGGAGGAGGCCAGACCTTTTCCCTGAACTCAGTGCTCAGCAAGGTGCTTCCTCCAGAAGGTGCGGGCAGGGGGAGTGGAGTGTCGGCAGCTCAGCCTGGGGGTGGCTGTCACTGACCTGTGGTGGGGGAGCGGGCCAGGCACCCAGAAATCCCTGGGGGCAGCTGCTCTGGCCCTGCCTCCTCTCTTCTAATCTCCTTGCAGTGGGCGCAGCTGAGGGCCCTGGTGGCGCATTCTCACCAGGAAGAGAGAGACCAGTTCTGCTCGACACATACGTCTTCTCTCTGCAGTTGTCTAGGCTTAAGAACGGCAGAGTGGGGGTCATTTAGAGGAAAGGTGGAGTGAGCTGCTTTGAGGCAGTGAGCTCACCACCACTGCGGTGGCACGGAATGCCACCAAAGGAAGCATTGTGATGCATCTGGCAGGTCTGAACCCCCAGCGTTAGAGACAGCTCCGGCGGGTGCTAGGTGGGGCTGAGACCTCAGCTCAGAGAGGACTCTTGCTATTTTCTTATTTTATTTCATTCTTATTTTATATCATTCTCATTTCATTAACTTATGTTTTGGCTTCATAAATTCCTTCTTTTGTTTAAAAAAATTTGGGGAGGTTTACTTTGGAGTTCTTCTGAAATTGAATGTTATTTCACTATAGCATTTTTACTTATTTTCAGTATTTTTTTAAAACCAAAGCATTTAAGGCTATGAATAATCCTTAGAGTATATCTTTAGCCATATCTTATCGGTTTTGATAGACAATGTTCTGAATTACATTTAGTTTTAAAGAACCTTTTATTTTACCTTTGATTTCTTTTTTAATCTAAATATTATTTTGAAGTTGTTTTATATTTTTAATTGTTAGCTTTAATTTGAGGAGAGAGGCTATTCATTTATTTTTAGTTTCTGAGTTATTCTATATATGGACTTATTATAATTTGTATTCTTTTCAAATTAAAATTTTGTTAGGAACAAATACAGTAGTCCCCCCTCCCCCATACATGATTGTGCTTTCCATGGTTTCAGTTACCTGCAGTAAATGGCTGCCCAAAAATATTAAATAGAAAATTTCAGAAATAAACAGCACAGTTTTAAACTGAACGTCATTCTGGGTAGCATGATGTCATCTCACGCCATCCTGCTCTGTCTTGCCTGGGATGTGAATCGACCCCTTGTCCAGTGTCCCCGTGCGGTGTATGCAACCTGCCCGTAAGTTACTCAGCAGCTGTCTCCTTTATCACATCAACAGACCACAGGACAAAGGATGAGTACAGTGCAATAAGATATTTTGAGAGACCATACTCATGTAACTTTCATTATAGTATATTGTTATAATTATTCTATTTTATAATTAGTTGCTAATCTCTTACCGTCCTTATTTTATAAATTAAACTTTATCACAGGTATGTATAGGAAGAGAAAGTATATAA
>NW_012150108.1:1432594-1436470 GCF_000956105.1 Propithecus coquereli | reverse complement strand
AGAAACCCATTTAATCTTTTCGCATCTAAGGTTTCTCATCTTTAAAATGCATAACCCACAGACTTATGAAAAAATTAAATGCTTTGATATTTATGGTTTTTAGAATAGTGCTTGGCACAAACTAAATCCTTCATCAGCTATTATTATTTACTTTCTTCCCAAATTTTGCAAAATTTCTTAAATTTTTGTTGATTTTTTTTGAGTGGTTTGGTTTAAAAGTTCTATCTTCTATTAATTAAGGCTGTCCTTAGAGTTTTAATTAATATGAATTTGTTTTACATTAAATATTTTATGCGTTTTCTTGTTAATTTAAAATAATTTCAAATCACTGAGATTTATGATTAAGGATGCTTCGAATACTGCTGAAAACCACCACCAAACCTAATAGAGAAAGGAGAGGGAGAAAATGAACATCTTAAATGACAAATTTCAAACAACGGATTTCCACAACTTCAAAGCAGAAATGACATAAAACATCTGCCAAACACCATGTCTCTGGCCCAACATGAGATGAATGAGTATCATGCATGCCAAGAGGCGACAGACACTTCTTCAGAACACATGTCATACCCAAACTTCCCAACTGTTGTTATTACCACCCAGAAGTTGCATTTGATGAACCTTAGACTAGACATGGTCTAATCCATGAATGGTTTAACTCTGGAACCACATGGCCACCCATGACCCAACTCATCTGTCCAGGTACTTTGAAATCTATGAAATCCCGCCTGAGGTCAAGGTTACCTTGTGTCCATCGTTGCCGATGCATTTGCTGGTAAAATCCTAGGGCTCCACTTCATTGAGTTTCTTTATGTGATGAAAGAAAAGCCAACACATTACCTTCCTTTCACGCAGTTCGCTGAGAAATATTCTCAGTGAAGGTATGTTTGTAAAGAATAAATTCAATGCATTCTGTGTCTTTGCAGGAAGCATTTTCTGGGTGCCACTCTCCTAAGTGGGGTTTCTTTTTGCAGACCGTGCCTTGCAGTTCCAGAGCAGAGGAGATGACATGTCTACCGCCGAAGTGAATTGATGTCCCTCTGGGAATCTGGATACTATCAAGATGAAAAAGTTTCAGCATCTATTTCAGGAGCAGTAAATCAGATCCTTTGTGAGGTGTGCATCCAATCTCCTTGCCTGTCATTCTTCTAGAAGTGCCTAAGCCAAAGTGATGCAGTTGTTTTAACCCCTATGGGGGTGGGGAAGGATGGCTTAGCTGCCAGGGCCCCTCCTCCAGGCACATGGACCTGCTGATCCCCGACTGGCTTCCAAACGCCCACACTCCGGGAGTCCCTCATGTCCCCTCACTTTCTCTCTGGAGCAGACACAGCCTCCACACTGCCTCATGCCCATGTCCAAGGCTTTGGGGTCTTCTCTGCTCCATTTTCACTGGGAACAAGTGAGGCCTTACTCAACAGGCTGCGCCCCACTGATGCTTTGCCTTCTTGTGCGTCCTCCTGTCTCAGGCAGTGCGCTCGGATGCACCGTGGCACTCCGCCAGGAGAGCAGGAATAGTTACTAAACTGAGTGTTAACTGCAGAGACAAAACTAATAGCCAAAGATTAGCAGTGATTAACATATTTATTTCACCCTCAAAAGTTAATTGCGCATCAGGGAGTGAAGGTTTTGGAGTCTGGGTGTCTCCCATTGCTAACAAGGCCATCCTGGGTGCATTAATGGAGAGATGGGGTGTGGGTCAGAGGAGGCAATAGTCCTGCTGTCCTCTGTACTGGTTGCTTTGTCTGGAACTTTGAATTCTCACTCTCTGCTGCATAATAGAAAGAACCTTGAAAATGAATATGTGAGACAGCTGATTAACATCTTGAGGCATCTAGAAACCATGCTGTTTGAAGTCAAGTGAAAGAACTGTCTAATCCGAAAGGGCTGTCTAATCTGGAAAAAAATAAAAATAAAAATAAAAGACTTGAGGAAAAGCTTGCCGTCTACAGATGTTTAAAGGACTACAACAAGGTAGAGAAAACAAACTGATTCTGTGCAATCACCACAGGGTGGAACTTTGATCTGTAGGTGGGAGTCGCAGGGGGCAGATTTTATTTCATTCTAAAGAACGGCTTTTTAACAACGCCAAGGGCAGCCGCGTGGGAAAGGGATCACCGTGTTCCGCGGAATGCCCAAGCCAAGGCTGGCTCTCCTTCTCCCGGAGCTTGGGTGGGGCAACTCCGGGTCCCCTGCCCTGGAGCACAGGGGTCCTCCTACAGTTGCAGGAACAAGAGGCGGTGGCATCTTGGCCGTGGCTGCCGAGGCATGGAAGGGAAGGGCAGCCTAGGACCAGCTGTGCTCCTGGGGGCCGTGGGCCTGCCAGCGCCTGTGGGGGATGTTTGTTCAGCTTTGGGTCTCGAGCTAATGAACTAGGCCTGTAGTGTCACCTGCAGTCCCTCCTGCACTCCTGACATCTGAAGAGAAGGCTCCAACCCCGAGACTCAGATCGTCCCGTCCGCACCCTGAGGACCAGGCAGGGGATGCTGCGTTTTGGCTCAGGGATCAAAGGCAGAGGGCGGAGCTCAGGCTGCAGACATGCGGGCCAGGTTTTCCCCTTTCTGGGGTTCTCCTCTGTTTGCAAAACCCATTCCCACGAACGTCCAGGCGCCGTCCCCCTTGTCCTCCTTGGAGGGTTAAAAGCTGAGCCGGCCCGTAGGACGCTGCTCCGGTGTTTATCCAAGTCGTTTGTCTGCCCCGTCCAGCTGGAGGCGCTCGGGTCAGTGGGGTCCCACGGGCACCTGTCCACCTTGGCGCAGGAGACCCTCGTGTCTACCTGTCTACCAACAGATAGATTCCTGTGACGGTGCCCAGCAGGCTGCCCGAGGCCAAGCCTCACGTCCCAGCTCTGGAAGTACTTACACCCCTGGCATCCGAGCTCTCAGCAGTGAGTCCCTTCCCACACCCTGACTCACCATCCTATTTCTTAAAGGAAAGGAAGAAGCAGAAGGAAAAGAAAACTGGTAATAAATTTACTAATAAAATGAGGTTCCAAGGGAATCCTGAAGTTAGTTTTCATTCTTTTCAATTAATCTATACCTTCATTTTGTTTACATTTTTAAACTTATATTTTATATAATTTTATACTTACCCAAAAAGGTGCCAAAATAGCACCAAAAATTCCTTTATATCTTTTGCTCGTATTTCCAAGACGCTTAGGTCATCTGAGTACAGGGAGCAAAATCAGGACATTAATGCTGATACACTAGTCTCATCTATAGTATTGTCCCACGAATGTCCAGAAGAGGGCTTCTGGTCCAGGATCCAAACTAGACTCATATGTTGGATTTCGTGGTCACGTCTCCTTAGCCTTTAATCTGGAACAGTCTTACCTACTACACCTTTGGCAAATTCATCTCTAGAGAAGGAGAGCTTATCCTTTCAAGAAATTCTGTGTGTCTGCTCACCCAGGCTGCACCCTGCTAGGAATGAGGGAACATCACACTGAAAAGGACAGACACCATCCCCACCCTGGAGGGCACGTGGTCCAGTGTTGACCACAGACAAGAAAACCAGCAGTGTCCATAAAGAATGACAGTGGCTCTAGGAGGGAGCGAAGGGAGTATATAGGTTGGGAGGGTGAACACTTAATCTGAGTTGGGAAGAGGCAAGAAAGGATTCTTGGAAGATACGATATTGGAGTTGTGGCCTTTGGGATGAGTAACAGTTATTCGGGCGAGGAGAAGGACATTGCTGGCACGAGATTGTACAGATGGTGGCAATGGCATTGGTGAAAGCCCAGTGGCATGAGACCTCTTCTCTGATCCTGAAATGAAATTCTAGAATCTGGACATGAGACATGAGACAGAGGAAGCAGAAGCCACAGGATGTGAAGATTGGTTAGAGGAAGGGGGTGGGGGAGGGGTGATGGAGATGGTG
>NW_012150108.1:1422302-1432439 GCF_000956105.1 Propithecus coquereli | reverse complement strand
AAGGCGAAGCCCAGCCTTTGGCACCAAGGAGAAGCTGGTGCCATTCTCTAAGGTAGAAGACACAACGAGAAGAGCAGTTTCGAGGACATGCGCACGCTGGAGTGTTTGGGTAACTTCGTAAAGTTGGAATGTGAAGCCGACATTGTCTTGATGTCTAATCTGGAGCTGTTGACTTTGTGTCACGCTCCGGCTCTTTTCAATCCGGCAAGTCTTTGTGGAGCAGCCACCGTGTACGACACACAGGCGCTCCTGAGAAGCAGGCTGTGTGCCTAGGTGTCTGCCCAGGGAGCCCCCAGCCAGGCACCCCTGCCCCTGGCACATTGGGCAGACGCTGAAATAAAGGTGGTCCAAGGAGGGCCCAGCCTGGATGGCGATTCCTGCTGAGATCATACCCAGCTGGGAGACTGAGAGGGTGGGTCAGGAGGGCACCGTGGATGGGGTGCCGTCCCCGCTAAGGCAGAGCGGTGTGCAGAGAGCAGGTGGAGCAGAGGGCCGAGCCAGAATCAGCAAAACCGGGATGGCAAAAGCCAGGGAGTGGCGGAGGCCCGTCCTTCCTCCAGCCTGTCCGAGGAGAGCTGGGAGGAAGTCCCGCCCACAGCTTCCATTCTGCCGTCGCACAGTGGAGCAAGGGGCGGGGGGTTCTGAGAGGTTGAGCGACTTGCTCACGGTCACACAGGTGCTAAGTGCAGAGCCAGGACTTGGACAAGGTCTGACTCTCAAGCCCCGCTTCCTCTGCTCGGTGGTGCTGATGTCAAGTGGAGACTCAGATCCAGTCTGGGCAACTGTCAGCGTCCAGGGGTGGGAGGTGGGGGAGCAGGGGGGAAAGTGACAGCTGCAATCCTCAGGTGGCCGCTGCACCAGAAAAAGCCCTTCCCTACAAGCCCTCCAAGGGGGACTAGGAAGATAAGGCCCAACTCCAGGGGACGGGGTCGAGGCCAGGCAGGGAGGACACTCACAGCAGCACTGGAATGGGAGCAGGCTGGTCCCCGGCAGGCAGAATTCGGCCGGGCAGTCGTGGGCTCCCGGGGAAGTCAGACCCCATCCAGCGTGAGGCTTGGCCTGCACGCTCCTCCCTTGTCCCCAACTCAGGGTCTTGTTTTTAATTGACTGGGAGGCTGGTGGCGGGGCTCCAGCTCAGCCTCGGCTGCAGGGGTCTTGTTGATGTTTATAGAGGCTGCCTCTTCCCTTCCAACCCGAATTCGCCCTGTTTGCAGACCTGCCCTGCCCTGACTGGCTGGGCTGGAAGCACTTAAGAAGCGGGGTTCTCAGCTGGACACATCCTCCCCTTCCAGCACTCGGTGTCGGAAGTCTGCTCCACCAGCCCCGTAGTCGGGGGCAATGTGGCTCCGCTGAATCTTCCAAGGGGAAGTGGTAGGGACGGGGAGAGAGGACTCGGAATGCGAGGCCCGGCGGAAACGACTGGCCCGGCCCTGTTGCTTCTCTGCTAGGGTCGCAGCTGAGGAGTTGGCTGCGATCAGGGAGCTCTAACTGACCTTCAAGGTCACATGTCCAGCTCCTGAGCACCGTGTCCCCTCTCCACCTCTCTGCAGGCCCCAGAGGTCCCAGCATGGGCACACGCACTGCCCACAGATGGTTCCGAGTCTGCACTCACAGGCTGATTGGAGACCTGAGAGGTGGGAATGATGGCCAGTCTAGGGAGGGACACAACCCTGGCTGGGCCAGGGAGTGCGTCCTCCTGCCCTTCGGGGGGCCTGGGGACCCAGCCCTGCAAGCTTGCAGGCGCAGGAAGGAGCACAGACAAGCAGACAACTTCCCGGGCACTGACAGACCAACGCGGCCCACCCCCACGTCGGGCAGTACCTCTGAAGGACGAGTCCGGCGTCCCCCCGCTCATAACCCGAGGATGGAAGTGAGCTATGTGAAGGCGTTTTCTGTGCTAAAATTGCTTTATGTCTTGGGAAAAGAACCTCAGGCTTCTCCGATCCCATTCCGTCATGTGGCCTGGGCGGCTCTGGGAGATGTTTTCCCTGTTAAGCACACGGACAGCTGCTGATTTTGGCCAAGGTTTGCCTTTCTCAGTTCTCGGGAGGAAAGAGGATGCTCAGCCGTCCTGAGGAGCTTCCTGTGGAAATCAAAAGCCAAAACACGGGACAGAGGGCCCTGCAGGACGGAAACCCCCAGGGCGCACACCCAGCTGTTGTGGCGTTGTCTGTCCTCCCACCTCGGCCGGCCGAGTGTGCTCCTCTCCACACTGTGGGGCTGCGCGGGTGTTTGTCGCGCTCCCCCGTGCAACCTTGCAGGACAGGAGAGGTACACGGAGTCACGGGTTTCCGTGAGGGGCAGTGCGCCAGCCCCAGGGAAGTTTCCTGGATCAAAGTATTTAGCCCACGATCATGTTACCAATCCTACCTCGAGGGACTCGTTCCTTCGGTGTCGATTTCTCCATGTGGGTTCTGACCTGAGACAGCTAAAACAGAGAAGGTAACATTCGCATGACGTTTGCTCTGTGCCAGGCGCTAGTGCACAGATGCGCAAGGTCAAGGTCACACTCGATCCTGCCGCTGCTCTTGTGCTGACCATCTCACTGATTGGAAAGTTGAGGGTCAGAGAAGCCAAATAATTTATCCGAAGTTGGAGAGTTTGTACATGGCAATTGCTGACTTGTCCACCACCAAAAATTACTTAAATACTAGGACAGACCGCCTTCCTGGGCAGATTGAAGCCATAGTTATAACCAGTCTGAGAAGACAGAGGCTCATCTTTCATGAAGTCAATGCATATAAATATAAGTAGAAGCACATATGCATATCTGTATACATACATTTGTGTGTGTGTGTATACACATATACGTACACATATTTGGCAAACCTTACCCAGCAGAAATATATGTCCATTTCCCCTCCCAGTCAAGAAAACAAAAGCAGAGATAGCCACACAACCCAGAGTCTCCAAACACTGGGGGAAACCAACTCGATCACGTGTCAAATACTCTGAAATTACAAATTACACGAAGGAGACATCACCGTGGTAAACAAAGTATAGAATATCAGGAAATTCTTTAGAATAAGTGTAAACATATAATATCACAAAATAAATGAGAGTATTTGATATATAAATTAAAACAAAAACCTTAGAGATACGGAGAAAGAAAGATAAATGAAATAAAAACAGCGGGTTAAGGAGCAGAATAAAGGTAGCTGAAAACCGAATTTGTACGCTGGAAGATGGCAACAAAGAATTCAATCACAGAGAAATGGAAAATGTTGAAGCAACACTGTGAGATGAAGTAGATTTATCAAAGAGTTCCAAATTCTGCCTAATAGGACTTGAAAGGAAAAAAAAACAAAACCCAGAAGATTGAAGAGAAGAAATAACAAAGGGTATTTTTTTCAGAAATGAAGCCATTAAATCTAAATAGCCCAATGGGTGTTAAGTGGAAGAAATGTAACAGGCGCACACTGAGCACACAGTGTGGCGACATATCGGGAAACTAATAATGAAGAAAGTGCCCTAAAAGCTAACAAAGCGAACCAAAGAGAACGTGGGCTGGCTACTAAGGAATGCACGTCAGACGGGAATCAGATTTCTCGAAAGCAAGAAACTTCTGAAAGCAATAGAACCATATCTTTAAAGCTTTGTGGTATGTGATTTTAACCTAGAATTCTAATCCAAACCAAAAAATAAACAGAAAACCCAGTTAAATATAAAGCAAAAAGTGTTAATAGTGTGTTAAGCCTTTTAAGAACTCAGAAAGGTTACCAATCAAAGGCCTGATCAGAAATTTCTGGCATATTTTATTCCAGCAAAATAAAACAAAAATATTGATAACTAAATTAATGAAGACCTGGGATACAGGAAGTAGTGGTTGGCTAAAGAAATAGTTAATTATAGATTCTAAATAAGTATCGATTTTTAAAATAATTATAATAAAACACGGAAGCCATAATCCCTAATAAATTTAGAATAGTAGGGAGTCTCAAATATTCTTCTCCATGAGCATTTAGTTTTTTTGGTGACTAAAAAAAAAAAAAAAAAAAATTTACACACACACACACACACTAAAAAAAAAAAAAAAAAAAAATTCTGGTGACCTGTTATCTTTAAGCTATTCAGTGTAACAGAAGGATCAATTCTGGACCAGAAACTCAGAGAAGGCTGCTTCCCCTAGGTCTGGCTCTCACCTTTCATCCCATCTGAGATGCTAAAAATACAATACAATACAATACAATAAAATAAAATCAATGAGAAAACAAGAAATACCTCTCAGAAATTAAAAAGAGAGACCTTGATTAAAAAAACATTTAAAAATCTATAAAAGGGGTGGTAGGTAAAGATGTAGAAAAATACAGAATGCAGGACAAAAAGGCATAGTAGTGATTAACAGCAAATAAAAGATGAGAAATTAGAGGATCAACCCAGAAGAACAATATCTAGCCGCGAGAGTCCCCAAAATGGAAAACACAGGAAACAATTGGGAGGAAATTATCGGACAAATCCCCGGAACCAATGGGCTTGAGATTTCAGATTGAAAAATCTCTGTGTACACGATATCATGAATTCAAACAAGCAAAATAAATACGCCAATGACATCACTGTGACATTTTAGAAATGCAAAAATGAGCCTAAAACTGAGAGAGAGGGAAAAGGGAGGGTAAGTGCGGCTGACTCGGCAGCGGTCTGGGAAGTTGGAGGGCCATGGGGGTGATGCCTTCCCGAGTCCGGGAAGATTATTTCCGGACAATTAAAGACTCTAACCTCATTCCAGTAAGTTCCTGCATAACAGAGGGCAAGCCCTCTCACCTTTCAGGTCTTTCTTTCCTCCTTTGTTGGGAAAGGACAAACATGCCCCATTCCGTCCACGTCCACGGGGGTTTGGGGATTACGTGGACCCATCCCCGATGTCAGCGCAGCACAGACCCCACATCTGCTTCGTGGGAACCTCGTGAAGTCACCAGTTCCAAGGGTGGAAGAGAGCAGTGTCTGGGCTCTTGTTCAAAAAGAGAAAATGCACCTAGAAAACCATTGTCTGAGCACTTCTTCTGTGATTTCGTTAACACGTTATGAGTTTTCTGTCCTTAAGGAACGCAGTTTACTTAAGAAAACAGGTCTTGGTTGGCATATGGCACAGACTGTGTATGCCACCTGATCCCTCTTTTCAGTAGGTGAAGCCATTCTGGGGGAGGAAACTCCAGTTCATGTAATTCCCAGGTGCCCAGCCAGAGGGTGTGCCTAAACTTGAGGTGTGTGCAAAGTTAACAGCTGAACAGAGTAGACAACAGAATTCTTCAACCCAGGAAAAGAGTGCCCAGCAGGTTATTAAAACAAAGAGGAGGGCAGAAATAGGGACTGAAGGCACAGAGCCCGGTGAAGGGCAGCTAGGAGGACGAGGAACTAGAGAGGTAAGAAGAGGGAGGCCAGGTACAGGCGAACGCAGGAGGGCCGTCCAGGATAGCGCCAGAGCCAGGGCCCTTGCTGGGACCCAGGTCCACGCTGTGCAACGTGAGAATGATCTGCTCCAGGTAAAGACTGGGCGTTTGAATAGAGTCTGCTATCTTTTTGAGTAAGACATTCACCTCTGCAAGATTTGAATAATTCAGCCACTTTATGCGATTAGAGAAGAGACCAGAAATACAATCACAAGAGACGAGTGTGGGGCTGGCTGGAGAGGCAGGGTAAACAGTGGAACCGAGGCTGGGAAGAGTTGGGCTGGCCGAGCGCAGGGAGGGCAGGAGGCAGGACAGCAAACCTCCGCATGTGGTGTCGCCACAACCCAGGGGTGTCCTTGCTGAAGGGGACAGTGCACAGAGCCCCATAAGGAAACCTGAGTGAGGGGAGAATGTGAAAACCATCGGGTAGGCTCTAGAGAGAGCCACCGTAAGGGCTTAGGGATGGGAAATTGGATCAGGAAGAAAATAGGCAGATTCCTAGAATAGTTCGGCCTGGAGAAAAAGAAGGCTAAGCGACAGTTTGTTACAGATGCTGAGACACTCGGATTCCACATAGGAGGACCATCGCCCGTCCACAGAGAGAAACGAGCCTACAGTGTAGCAGAAGGGAACTGAATTATGTATTGTTAAGAGGAGAACTTTAGACAAAATAAATTTAACAGAGTTCATTTGAGCAGAACATGATTCATGAATTGGGCAGTTCTGAGAACCAGAAAAGGTTCAGAGAGCCCCGCCCTGCATGGTAGGCATGGGGATGTGTAGCTGAAACATGGAAGTAAAGCACAGAAACAGCCCGACTGGTGACAGCTGGGCCTCACCTCACTGGGACATGGTCCGGTCAGTTGGCAGCCTGCGGCTGGCTGTGACTCAGCTATTTGTTACAAGAAATATATTTCTAGGTTGGGCTTTCAGTCTGTTTCCATACTAAGTTAGATTGCTGTTTGTTATGTAGAAACTCAAAATAGAGAGACAGCCTTAGGCCAAATTTAATTTAATGCTATATCTATGCAAAATGTTATATATATGTTACATGTTATATATAAAACATAATGTATGTTATAAATGATATATACTATGTGTTTATATTTAAGATAGTAGAAGACTTTATGAAGTCTACATCAAATATAAATATATCTGTGGTACAAAATATAAATGTGTAGTTTTCCAGTGGGTAAGTTTGTATATGATTATGAAGGGTGATCTCAGATATATGAGCAGATAAACAGAGTTTATTGCCCATTTGTTTTTATTGAGGTGAAATTCATGTGACATAAAATTAACCATTTTATATGCACTGTTGGTGGGAATGTAAATCAGTACAAGCTCTATGGAGATCAGTATGGAGATTTCTCAAAGAACTAAAAGTAGATCTACCATTTGATTCAGCAATCCCAGTACTGGATATCTACCCAGAGGAAAAGAAATCACTACATCAAAAGGATACCTGCATTCGTATGTTTATAGCAGCATAATTCACAATCGCAAAGATATGGAATCAACCTAAGTGTCCATCGGCTGATGAGAGGATAAAGAAAATGTGGTGTATATATTTGTACCTTGGAGTACTACTCAGCATTAAGAAAGAATGAAATAATGTCTTTTGCAGCAACTCGGATGGAACTGGAGGCCATTATCCTAAGTGAAGTGACTCAGGAACAGAAAAATAAGTGCCACATGTTCTCATTTGTCAGAGGGAGCTAAAACGTGGCTATGCAGGGCACATGGAGTGGTGACGGACGTGGGAGGCTCACAAGGGGGAGGGTGGGAAGGAGCAAGGGATGAAGGTTACCTGTGGGCACAACATGCGCTACTTGCGTGATGGGCACGCCGGAAGCCCAGACTTCTCCATGGTACAATATTTACATGTAATGGAATTCGACTTGTACCTCCTAAATCTATTAAAATAAAACAAGAGAAAAAAATAAAGTCAGCCACTGTAAAGTGAACAATTAAGTGGCATTTAGCACATTCGCAGTGCCGTGCAGCCACCCCTTCCGTCTGGTTCCGAAACATTTTCGTCATTCCGCAAGGAGAGCCAGTGTGCACCAAGCAGTCACTCCCACCCCCCTCATGCATTCTGATTGGAGAATCGCGTCCATTTGCATTTAATAGAACTATTGATGTTGGATGTTCTGTCCCAGGTTCTGTCTGTTTGCTTCGTAACACTTATCACAATGCGCCGTTACTTTATTGTCATTGTTAAAGTGGTTTATGGCTGTGTCCCCACTAGGCTGGAAGCTCCCTGAGGACAGGAGCCTTGCCTGTCTTGTTCCCCATTAGATCCCCCAAACCTCACATGGCACTTTCCCCCTACAATTGATTCGAGTGAGCAAATGCGAAAGGACTCGGTAGACTGTACGTTATGTGGACGAAATGACAGATTCTTACCGTGGAATGGGTAGGGGGCAGGTTGCAAGGAGGCTGGTGGCTGCATGATGCTGATTCCAAGACACCGTGAATGAAATATACGCTACCTGGGTCCCCACTGCCCCCAGTGAGTGTCCTGGGAAAGGTGAGGAGGCGGGCAGGGCGGGCGCCGCGTGGTTTCGCGGCTGGAGCAAAGGTGGGAACAGCCTTCTTCTCTCTCCTCCCCTCCCTCACCCAAGCACGAATGTGAAATATGGCTGAATTTTGAGACTTTTCCTTTTCTATTTCATCCCCAGACCCTTCTTATATCTCCGATGCCAGCCCTGAGAATAAATCTTTCGGTCACACACTTTAATCAGGTTCTCCTGGGGAAAGGGCCGGGCTGCAGGGATGACAGGAACCAGACTTCAGATGGGTGTCCCAGAGCAGAGGGAAGGAGGGCGTTTTCCTATGGCTTCTCCCGCCACGGATTAAGGGATTAAGGAAAGGACGAGGGCTGTGGAGCAACAGCAGCAGAAGGTGGACCTCCAAGACTTTCTCCAGGACTCCGTGGAAGGCCAGTTTCTCTTCGTGCATTCCTGTTTGCCTTTCCCTGGCCGCCATTAAGAATTAAGGCCCAGGAAGCAGGACCATGCTCCCCAAGTCACAGCCCGCCTCCACACCATGACATTTGATCACAGCGTCCCGCTCTCACGGAGGGAAGTGGCCCAGCTCTCCAGAACCAGGAAAGGTGTGGACTGTGGTTGTGCCTAGAATCGGCTACGTGGAGCTTGAGGGAGATTCTGCGTCCTGCATCAGTGCTGACAATTCAAACCGGTATTCAAGATAAGACTGAAAACAGAAACCAGGGGAGACCTACCGCTCTCCGGGCAGATGGAGCCCTCCCCACAGACTCCAGCCACCGCCTGCCTCCGCTGGACGCTGCCCGGAGACTTGCCCTGTGTCACGACGCCGGGACAGAGTGAGCCGAGGACACAGGACTCCCACGTCTCCTCCACGCGTGGCATCGCAGGTTGGCCGCTGAACGGAGCTCCCGCCCTCTGGGTCTCTTTCTTGCTACTTTCACTCTCTTCTTCATATTCCAGTGCTTTAATTTTATGACTTTATTTTTACAGTTGTGTTATCTGCTGGAAACTTTCACATATGTTATTAATGTCCTTCCAGACAGACCCCTGTGGGATTTTTTATTATAGCTTGACTATATTTAGACAAAGATTAGCTTTTAGGAAACATAAAATAAATACACATAATTAAATGAGAGGCTCAGCACAGCGACAGTCTCTGTCCAGCTCCATGTAGGACTGCACCCGGCCACCAGATTCCTTTCTGTGAGGAGAAATGGAGACACCTGACTGCGTATTGGACCCTTCCGGATACCCTCAAACAGATTTAGGTCAGTAAGTATGAAATGAAATGTCTGATTTCAAATCACAAGTGTAGTTTGTTATGTATCAAACAGGAAGCAGTACAATTAATCAAAGCATGCACCTAAACTATCAACACAGTTTTGCCATCTTAACGGTAGCTTGTTTACGCCAGCAGCGAAGAAGCCTGGAGAGCGAGTGTCAACGAAATCACAAAAGGCATTTTCCACAGCTTGTTGAGAATTGATATCTTTCCTTGCAAGAAGTGGTCTAAAGCCTGGAAGAAGTGGTAGTCAGTTGGTGCAGGGTCTGGTGAATACGGTGGATGACAGAGAGTTTCCAAGTCCAGCCTTTGTTGTTTGAGCAGCGTTTGTGCGACATGCGGTCAAACATTGTCTTGCAAGAGGATTGGCCTGTCTCTGTTGACCAATCTCAGCTGCTTAATCACAAGCATCCTCATCATTTCATCCAATTGGTTGCAGTAGACATCCGCTGTAATCGATTGACCAGGTTTCATGAAGCTGTAGTGGATAATACCAGCGCTGGACCACCAAACAGACACCATTAGCTTTTTTTTTGATGAATATTCAGTTTTGGACTGTGTTTCAGCGCTTCATCTTCATCTCACCATTGTGCTGAACACTTGCAATTGTCAAAAACAATCCATTTTTCATCACATGTAACAATAAAGTGTAGAAATGGTTTGCCTTTATGTTGTGACAGCAAAGAAAGGCAAGCTTTGAGATGATTTCTCTTCTGACGCTTGTTTAATTCATGTGGAATCCATCTATCCAGCTTCTTTATCTTGCCAATTCTTTTTGAATGGTCCAATATCGTTGCAATAGTAACACCAAACCTTGCTGCTAATTCATGAGTAGGTTGAGATGGATTCGTTTCCACTACAGCTTTTGGCTCATCATTATCCACCTTGGTCTCAGGTTGCCCACATGGCTCATTTCGAACATTAAAATCACCACAATGGAACTTCTAAAATCATC
>NW_012150108.1:1413819-1420912 GCF_000956105.1 Propithecus coquereli | reverse complement strand
TCCAGGTTCAGCCGCTGTCAGCTTTTTAGGCTATTGAGTTTTTTTAGTTAACCATTACATCTCCAGAAGTAAACTGAGACATAGTATATCAGGGCATACTCTGTGAGGCAGGAGTAGGTGACAGATTTCGGCTCTTGTCACTTCTTCCTGCTTTACAGCTTTCCTAGCTTCATGCTTCCTCTGACTTGTAAGGGATGCTTTTGATAACGCTTGTTATTTCCTGGTTGTGATTTCTTTCTCTGGAGTGGTGTCTCCACATGCAGCTTGGAATTGCTGATTGGTTTATTTCCTAAAGTTGGGAATCTATCAGCCATTGAAAGTTTAGGTTCCTCACTGGAACGGCTTGGTAGGTTATTGCTTCTGTTAGGACTAAGCCATTCAAAATGGCTGCAAAGAAACCTGCCATATTTCTGAATTTGATTGCACATCTGACTCAGCCAGGATAGGGCTGGCATAACGCCAAGGCTTGTATCCATCATTAACATGCAACCTGCAAAGATTCATGGCAGCTAAAATGTGCTCCCCACCTAGGTACCAAGCACAATATGTAGGATTGGAGGCTACTCATTTGGAAATAAGTTTGTAGCTTTTAACATCTTCCACTTAGGTTTGTCCCTTAGATTTCCAAATCTGGCTTGTACAAGGGCCAAATAGTCTGCCTTAGAACCCCAGTTCCAAAGTCAAACACAGGATCACATTTCAAGTTGAAAATTGCAGCTTTGGCAGGCATAAAACCATAAATAGCATAAAACTCAGTAGAATCAGAATTCCAAATTACATCATAAATGGAGCTACATTTTGGTATTTGAACAGAATTTTCTCTATTTATTGCAATGTAATGCAGCCTTTGTTCTCCACGCCGGGAAGTCCCTGTCTTGTCAACATCTGTTCTAGCTATTACAACCCAGCGGTAGCTTTTTCATTCCATTGCTTGGTAACCTTACCAGGCTTAAGGAAACTGTTGTTGGCTAAAGTTGCATGAGGAATCCCAAAGTTGGGGTACAGATAAAACCTAACAAATGAAGGGTGTACCCTTACTCCCTGGAACACAGACAGCCCCTTTGGGTGACTAGAGTCCAAGTGATAACACACAATTTTTTGCAAATGCAGTTTACTTGCAATTTTGTTAAAACTGTTGTTAATGAAGAAAAACAAAGAAGTCAACTTCATTGTTAACATTCTGGACACAAATAGTTTTATCATATGACCAGGATAGACACCAATTTTGCATTTTTTCTGGATGGAAGACTTCAAGCATGTCCCGTTTTCGCATGATGGACTGGTAGGGTGGCTCTCCCTGCAGCGCCCTGGTTAGAGGAGTTTATGGCTGCTTGCTGTGTTATCAGGGCGTGTTTTTGTGAGAACTCGGGCAAACTGCTTTTGGAGGTGGAAGGAGTGTAGTGACCCTGTGTAAGTGACACTGACGATATTTATGATTTTTTTCCTTTGCTCCAGTGAATAAGGCCCCGCCCTTCCTAAAGTTACAGACTTTGCAATTTTCCTGAGATCCCCTTGGAAACATTATGGTTTCTGCAAAAGATGATGGTGCGTTCGCTGTAGAGAGTCCTTCTGATGCTCAGAGGGGTTCACATACCAACGGTGGGGACTCCGAAACATCACCCCTCTGAATGAATCTGTACCCAAATCTTCCATGAGTGGCATGGACGGCCCCATCTTCTCCTGGAACACAGTCACATTCGTTTCCAATGTCCCTTCAAGTCATTAATTATTCTACTGCTGCTGGGTCTGTTACCGAACTAACTTGGAAGAGGTCAGTACGTGGGTGTTCGACTCACTGCTGGAAAGCAAGCGGGGATGCAGATTCCTCAAGGCGACAGCCTTGTGCTGCAGCTTCTCTCCGGCCGTGCTAAGCGGACCGTGATGACTATCTGAGCAGCAGGGTAGTAGAGCCTGTTCCAGCTCTCTGTCGCCGCTTACGGATGGATGGTGCAGAAAGCTCTAGCAGGTCTTCGGGGCTCCAAACGAACTGGAGTGAAATAAGGAATCTGCTCTATCTCCCTTGTTCAAGGCCCTGAAACACTGTCCATTATACCTACAGTAGCCCACACACCTGCCCCTCCTGCCGTCTAGCCTCGGGCCGGCATCTCTCACCTGCCGGGTCTCCCGGCCAGGCCCCTCCTGCGAACATATCGAAGCCTTCCCCACCTCGGGGCTCTGCGCTGTCCTCTCGGCTTGGCTTGGAATGCTTAGCCTGTCTCTTTGTGTGGCGGCTTCCTTCTTAACCGTCAGATTTTCGTGGAGACATTGTCTTTTCTAGAGCGGCCTCCCCCAGGTAACATCGACCTCACTGCCCTGCCGCTTCCTGACCGGTCTCTGCCTTGCCTGGCTGTGTGCCCACCTGCCGGCTGCTCCTCGTCCCCAGCAGAACGGCGGCTCCGCGAGGGAAGGGCCCATTGGTCGCACTCACCCTCGACCCCCAGCCCCTAGCACGGGGCCTGGCACAGAGTAGGCACTCAGTGTGCTCAGGAGACAGCTAGCGAGTGAAGAATGAACAGATCAGTAAATGTGCAATTCTGCTGGGAATCCTGCTGCAAATGCCCTTAATGTGGTGAGGCGGTGCCCGCGCCCTAAGACGCCTCTTCCCCTCCTTGCTCCCGGCCGTGGCGCGCGGCAGCGTTGGCCATGACCAGATTTCCTTTGATCGGTTCAGGACAGGGATTCATCTTGAGTGGGTGGAAGAGGTCATGACTGTGGAATCCTGAAATACCTCCCAGATTGACTTTTTCACTGGAAAAGAAGGGCCTGAATGAGAGACAAAGTCCTGATTTCTATGGTTTGAACTGAAACGAGCACGAATCTATAGTCTTCTGGCCTCCCCTCTGCCCAGGGCTCCCGTCCCTGTGCATTTTCCCAGGGGAAGGGGCGCAGCTGTGGGGGAACTCTGTGACTCTGGGGGTCTCAAGCACGGCCAGGCCCACCTGTGAGCTCAAGTGGTCTGCCAGAGACAGCGCAAGGGCAGTGGGAGTGGCCCGAAGAGAAAGCAAGGGGACCCGGCACGACGGCCATCGGGACCTGCCCCTGGGCCTGCCTTTCGTCCCTTGGTCCTTAAACCTGGCGCCTCGTCCTCCCCTGAAGGACACTCCTGCCAAGACTGACCGTGGAGCAGGACCTGTCCCTGCAGGTCCCAAGAACCAGCCTGGGTGAGAAACAAAGGCTGCCCCCCTGGCTTTCTGAGGTCCCCTCCCGACTGCTGCTGGAACTCACTGCCGGTGGCACCTCGGCACAGCGCACCTCTCCATCTGAGAAACTCGTTGACTGTAGACTTTGGGACCATCTGAAAACACAAGCCCGCGTTAAAGTATGTGTGTGTTTGACAGAACAGATGGGAAAACCCGTTCCCTTGGCTATTTATAACCCTTCCCAGGCACTAAAACACAACAGCCATAACTCTCAGCCATCCAAAAGGTGCCGAGCTCAGCACTTTCTCATGTTATGCACGTCCTTGCTCCTAAGTACTCGCTGTTTGGATTTCCGATCTGATAACTGTATTTAAAAATTGAGTTTTACTGGAATTTCACACTTGTATGAGCTCTTTCTTCTGCCAAGCACTTTGCCTCTGGCTGCTGGGCCAGGCTGGGGCCTGCTCCCTGGTCAGGGGCACCGATTGTCCTGCGGCTGGGGCCACTTGAATGCGTTCCAGAAGACCCAACTCCCACAGAAGAAACGCCATGTGGGCCAAGTCCTGCACCTTCTGGTACCTACCTGTCCCCTCACTCTGTCTCCTGCCACTTGGCAGAGGCCTTGCGTTAAGCAGGTGCTCCGTGAACACCTGTGACATGAGCACTCCCACCTACAGCCCCTGCTCCTTCTGCTACCCAAGTTTTAAGATTCTCAGTTACATTGTGCTCTTTCGTTGGTTTGAATCTTTGAACAAACTCTTCTGCTCACCCATCTTGCTCTAAGAATGCACATTTTCCAGTTTCCCAGTGTTAAGTTGGGTCCATGTGTTTACCTTTGAAATGAAAAAATTGAAGACAATCGGCAAAGGGGTTGGGCGACCCAAAATGGAGCCATAAATAGTCTGAGTCATAAAGGAAATTTTGGATGAAAGCCGCCCAAAGGCATTGGAACCAGAGATTTCCAGGATTCAGGGGAAGGATGGGCTTCCCCAGAGAGCAGGGGCACCACCCCAGCTGGGATTGCAGGGCTGGGAGTGCTGGGGCCAGTGCAGGACGCAGGGTGGGAGGACAGTCTCGGGGGACCAGACCACACTGACCGCCTGCTATGGCTTCGCGTGGCTCAGCCCGAGTGCCGACGAGACAGGGGATGTGCCTCAGGCTCCCAGCAGCGTGGACGGAGGCGCGTGTACTCAGCCGACTTTGGGCTGCCCCGTAAACCCAGGAAAACACCAACGCCAACGACGCTAACGTTCCTGGCAGCTGAGGAAGGGTGAGCTAAGTCTGTATGGACAAGGGAGGATGGTCAAAATCTACTGTCAAGTGAAAACGTGAGCCACAAGAATTAATTTACGTGTGTGCACATAGAGAAACGTAGACACGCTCAGAATCTCTCTCCCACACGGACGCCTCCCTGAAGGATGATCAGCACCAAGCTAATAAAGGATTCAGACTCTTTCCTGGACTTTCTCCTACAGGTGCTGTCTTTTGCTCCTTCCATGCGGTGGTCTGCTTCCTGATCGCTGAGGGACTGACCAGTTCCCATTTCCCGGTGGTAGTGCTTTGGGGACCCGACCTCCAGTCCCGTGCCTGTGCATGTCATACTCCCGTTTCTCTTCCAGGGAAGTTCCATTTCCGCTCCTGCAGCCAATCTGCCTGCCAGGTTGACTATAGCCTCCCCGAAGAGTCAATGGATTCTTTGTGGGATGTTGGACTCCACTGAGCGTGGTTTCACAGATAAATGTTTGATTGACAGCCAACGTTTAAGTCATGCCCTGATTGGGTCAGTGGAGGCCTCTGGGTGGGGGCTAGACCTGAGGGACCTGCAGGAAGACCCTTGGATTTTCCCTTTAAGGTTAAAGGGGACAGGATCTCAGCTGCTGTGGCCCTAGCCTCCTTCCCTCAGCCTCTGCGTAAGCCCTGGCTTGTACTGGTACAGGGGTGGGAAGGCTATAGTGCCTCCCTCTTTCTGGGCTGCAGCATATACCAGGCTCTGAGCACTCAGCCAGAGGCCCCAGAAATGCCCCAGGGAGGCTGGCACCCAGCCAGCCCTTTCCTGACTCAGCTGCAGCCCCGGCCTGTCTTGGAGGCATTCATAAAGTGCAGCATAAATGCCTCTGGCATGGCCCCAGCTGTGGGAAAATAAAATGCGTCATTTCCCAGGGACAAGTTCTCAGTGTTAAGTTCAGTGTCACTCAAGTGGCTTCAACAGGAGTGTGCCTCTTGTCTGTAGAGTATCCCCCTCTACCTGTAGGACAACTTCAGGAGGCTGCAGGGGCCTCGCGTCTCAGGAGCCTGAGGAGGACCAGGGCATCACAGTCCCTGGACACAGGGACAACCAGAGAAGGACCCTGGTTCCGATTTTCTATAAGGAAAATTCATCACTTGAATTCCCATCATCCCAGGACAATCACCACTGGTAAACCCTAAACTTTGAGGCAGCATAATTTGAAGGCATCTATTTGAGCAGACAATGATTAATGAATTGGGCAGCTCCAAACTGGAGTGGTTTGCGCCTCCACTGGAGGTGGCCTAAGGGAAAGCTCTTATAGGGGGAACCTGGAAACAGAGCAAAGAAATTATTTGATTGGTTAAAGTTCGAACAATCGCCTTATTCGGACTATCCAGGTGGGAAGTTCAAAGCAAAGTAACGAATGTCTAGTTGGCTGCCTGTGACTGGCTAGGCTTGAGTTTCATTTTCTTTCAAATTAGCCATTTACAGGAAATGAGTCTGGGTTAGGTTTCAGTAGTTTGTTGAGGTAGAAACCCAAGGCCTTAGAGCCACCTCAGTAGAATGGCCTCCCATTTAATTATTTTAATATCATTAGCACTGTAGAACGAATCTCTCATCTATGTTTTTAAGCACATGTAGAACAGTCTCTCCCTCTCACACACACATGTACATGTGTGCATGTGTGTGCAAATACATGCCCTTAGGTTGCATATTAATGGCCACAATTCATCTTCACAGCACCCTGTGAGGTGTTCTTGTTCTTATCCTCATTTTAAAGAATAGCAAATTGAAGCTAAGAGAGTTTAAATGAGTTGTCCGAGGCCACAGACTGCTAAGCAGTGGAGCTGGGATTTAAAACCAGGTGGAATGACTCAAATCCAGCCTCCCTTTCTGTGCTGCCACAGCTACCTTGTCTGACTGCAAGGGCCCCTGGGTTACTGCACCCACCACGGGCAGGTGACCGAGGGACATGAGGATTCTATTGCCACCACGGTCAACTCGATTGTGATTGATGTCATCTGCGCTTGGTACGCTCTTATGATTGTTTCAGTATTGCCCTGGCTTTGTTTTGTATTATCTCTAAGTCTTTGTGTTTATTTAATCTTTTATTTTTCATTTTCCATAATTAGGCATGCAATATATTTTAACCCCCTTTTTCTTTTTTTCAAAAACTATGACTTTGTTGCATAAATAATGAGTAGACTCTGGGAAAAACTACCAGCATTGTATATTACATAAAATCTTCCTCGGCTATCAGCTTCAATTCCAGCTTCCTCCACAAATGTGATTGTTAGCTTTGTGTGTTCCCTTCCAGATCTTTTCATATGGATACACAATGTTATTTTGTTGTGCGTTCATTGATTTTTAGTCTGCCTTTTAAAACTAGAAGTATTTAAAGCCAAACATTGTCCTTGAATATAGTTTTAGTTGTAGAACATAGATCTTGATATGGAAGAGTCTCTTTTACATTGAATTATAGAAAATTTTCTATTCTATATGTAATTTCTTTGATCCAGGAGATATTTATAGACCATGTTTGAATTTTCAAATGGGCATTTTAATCATCTTTTGATGTGTTTGTTTGATTTGATTGAATAATGATTATAAACGCAACTTATGTAACACTTCTGGAAATTCATTGAGATTTTCTTTGTAAACAATTGCAATCTGTAGGGCTGGAGCAGACACCTTTTTATAAATTAGTAACAGCGGTTCACTGATT
>NW_012150108.1:1409509-1410999 GCF_000956105.1 Propithecus coquereli | reverse complement strand
CATTGTTAGCATATAGAAATATAATTTATTTTTGTGCATTGATCATTCATCATGGGATCTTGCTGAACTTACTTATTCTAGGTTTTTTTTTTTTTGTAAATTCCTTGAGATTTTCTACGTGAACTATTATGTCATCTCCCAGGATGGATAGTTTTATTTCTTCCTGCCAAGCCTATGTGCCTTTTATTTTCTTTTCATTCCTTATTGCGCTGGCTAGAATTTCCAGTACTACTTGAATGCCTGGTGAGAGTGGGCATCCTTGCCTTGCTCAAGGTCTTAGATATAAGCATTTGATCTCTCACTGTCAGGTATGATAGCTATAGATATTTTGTAGGTCCTCTTTATGAAGTTATCTATTTCTAGTTCTCTGAGAATTTTTATGCTAAATGGGAGTTGAATTTTTTCGACTTTTTCTGCATTAATAAATACAACCATGAGATGTTTTTCCCCCTTTGCCTGTTAATGTGGTGGATTACATTGATCGATTTTTGAATATTGAATCAAACTTGCATTCTGAATAAGACTTGCTGCTTAGTCATGGTGCGTAATTCTTCATGTATTTGCTGAATTCTGTTTGCTCATATTTCACTAAGAATTTTTGTATCTATATCCATGATGGATATTGGTCTGTAGTTTTCCTTTTTTACTGACTTTGTCTGGTTTTGTGTCAGGGTGATACCGGATTCATAGAATAAGTTTGAAAGTGTTCCATTTCCTTCTATTTTTTGGAAGAGATTGTGAAACACTGGTGTTAATTGTTCTTTAACATTTGGTAAAATTCTCCAGTGAAACCATCCGGGCCTTGAGATTTCTTTTCTGGGAGGTTTGACATTACAGATTCAATTTATTTAATAGTTATAAGGTTAGTCAAATGACCTATCTGATACTGTGAGTTTTGGTAGTTTGTACTTATTGAGGAATTGGCCCATTGCATGTAAGTTGTCAGATTTATGTGTGTAGAGATGTCCACAGTGTTGCCTTATCGTCCTTCTGATGTCTGCGGAATCTGTAGTAATATCCCTGTTTCATTAATGATACTGGTCATTTGTATCTTCTCTCTTTTCTCTTTGTCTTTGTGGATTTACCCTTTTATCATCATGTAATGTATCTCTTTGTCCCTGGTAATTTTCTTTCTCTGAGGTTTACTTTGTCTGATATTAATATAGTCATTCCTGATTTCTTTTGATTAATATTTGCATGGTACATTTTTTTCATCCTTTTACTTTCAACCTAACTATGTAACTGTGTTAAATTAAGCTAAATTTGGCCTGAAAATGCCTCTATACCCTGAGTCCCCAGATAAACAAACTGCAATCTAACTTAGCATGTAAACAAACTGAAAGCCTAGGAGTCTATTTTCTTGTAATAAATACCTGATTCACAACAAATCATAGCAGCTGAGCTTCTGCCAATCAGAGGCTGCCAACTGATGAGACCAGGTTCAAATAAGGTGAAGGCTGAGCTGTATCCAACAAAGCTGTTTCTGTACC
>NW_012150108.1:1408056-1409459 GCF_000956105.1 Propithecus coquereli | reverse complement strand
ATTGCTTCTTAAGGTTTTAGAAGTATATTTAGAAAGTTTTATTTATTTTATTTAACACCTGGGCTATTTGGTACAAATAGGTTAATGATTATTATGTTTTTATGGGTCTATTGGTGCTATTAGCATTGTCTCAATTTAAGGTTTTTGCCCTTTAATTCTACTTTATCTGATTTTAGTATTGATTAATCCTTCTTTTTTCTTATAATCTACTTATTATATTTTTGTCGATCACTTCATTTTCAACTCATCTTTGTCTTTTTTTTGTTGTTGTTGCATTTTTTTAAATATTTCATTTTGAAATAATTATAAATTCACTGGAAGTTGCAAAGGTAGAAAGTTTCCTTGTACCCAGTTTCCCATAATGGTTAGATCTTATCTAATCAGGATTAGGAAAGAAATCGACATTGTTATAACACGTGTGTCTGTGCCATTTTATCCCACGTAGAGAGTCACACGTACAATCCTCAGACCCTTGAAAGTGCAGGACTGTTCCTCACCACAAACGTTAACTGTCGTGCTGAGCTGTGATTTCCCTTTGCCCCACCATTCCCAGCCCTGGAAACCACTAGTCTGTTTTTAATTTCTATAATTTTGTAATGTCAAGAATGTTATATAAATGAAACCGTACAGTATATGAACTTTTTGGGTTGGTTTTTTTTCACAATGCCCTTGAGATCCAGCTGTGCTGTGTGTTTATCAATAATTTTTTTTTTCTTTTGCTGAGTAGGATTCCGTGATGTGGGTTCTCCACAGCTTGTCTGGCCATTCACTCACTGAAGGACCTCCGGATTCTTTCCAGTTTTTGACTATTGCAAGTAAAGCTGCTATTAACATTTATGTAAAAGATTTTGTATGCACATACGTTTCATTTCATTGGTATAAATGTCCATTAGTAAAATTTCTGGATTGTATGGCAAGAGTATGTTTAGTTTTTCAAGAAACTGCCAAACAATTTTCGAGAGTGGCTGAACCATTTTACATTTCTGCCGGCAATGTAGGCGGTAGCAAGTTTCTCCACATCCACATCAACAGTTGGTATTGTTACTATTTTTAAATTTTAGCTGTTCTCGTAGGTGTTTGGTGTATTTCATTATGGCCTTAATTTGCATTTCTGCAACGGCCAGCGATGTTGAGTATCTTTTCATGTGCTTGTTTGCCAACCACATATTTTCTTTGATGGACTATCTTGTCATATCTTTTGTCTATTTTCCAATAAGAATGTTTGTTGTTTTAATCACTAAGCTTTGAGAGTTCTTTATAAATTCTAGATATGACACCTTCGTTAGATACGTGGTTTGCAAATACTTTTCCAAGTCTGTAGCTTGTCTTTTCATCCTCTCGATAGGACCTTTTACAGAGCAAAAGTAGTCATGGGCTGCATGATGACATTTCAGACAACAGAC
>NW_012150108.1:1406557-1408006 GCF_000956105.1 Propithecus coquereli | reverse complement strand
TTTCAAGAAACTGCCAAACAATTTTCGAGAGTGGCTGAACCATTTTACATTTCTGCCGGCAATGTAGGCGGTAGCAAGTTTCTCCACATCCACATCAACAGTTGGTATTGTTACTATTTTTAAATTTTAGCTGTTCTCGTAGGTGTTTGGTGTATTTCATTATGGCCTTAATTTGCATTTCTGCAACGGCCAGCGATGTTGAGTATCTTTTCATGTGCTTGTTTGCCAACCACATATTTTCTTTGATGGACTATCTTGTCATATCTTTTGCCTATTTTCCAATCAGAATGTTTGTTGTTTTAATCACTAAGCTTTGAGAGTTCTTTATAAATTCTAGATATGACACCTTCGTTAGATACGTGGTTTGCAAATACTTTTCCAAGTCTGTAGCTTGTCTTTTCATCCTCTCGATAGGACCTTTTACAGAGCAAAAGTAGTCATGGGCTGCATGATGACATTTCAGACAACAGACAACATGTACCACAGTGCTCCCATAAGATTGTAATTCTGTATCTTTTCTATGTTTAGATATACAAATACTTACTTTGTGTCACAATTGCCTACAGTATTCAGCACAGCAGCTTGCTGTACAGGGTTGTATAGTAGCCCAGGAGCAATAGACCGAATCACACAGCCTAGGTGTGTAGTAGGCTACACCATCTAGTGTGGTGTAAGTACACTCGGTTTTGTTCAGTGATGCGATGCTTTGAATGACGTGTTTCTCAGAATACATTACAGTCATTGAGTGATGCGTGACTGTATTTCATTTTGATGAAATTCAGTTTATCATTTTTTTTTCTCTTATAGATTGTGCTTTTGGTGTCATGTCTAAGAACTATTCACTAAGCTCTAAGTCTTAATGTTCCTATGTTACCTTTTAAAACTTTTATATTTTTACATTTTACATTAAAATCTATGATGCATTTTGAGTTACTTTTGTATAAGGTGTGAGGTTTAAGTTGGGATTAATATTTTTGCCTATGGATGCCAAATTTCTCCAGCACATTTGTTGCAAAGAACATCGTTCCTCCACTGGGCTGACTTTCAGTTCTGTCAAAAACATATTGGCTGCACTTTGGGAGACTAGTTTTTGGCTCTTTATCCTGTTTCTTTGGTCTGTGTGTCTATCCCTCTGACAATACAACATATTCCTGAGTAACGAAGCTATATATATGTAGAGTAATTTTCCCCACCTCATTCTTCTTTTTCAAAATTGTTTTAGTTATTTTAGTTCCTTTGCCTTTCGTATAAACTTTTGGATAAGCTTGTCTCTATCTATAAAAAATCTTGCTGGGATTTTGAAAGGAATTGAATTAAACCTATTGATGAATTTGGGGAAGAATTAACATCTTTACTATGCTGAGTTTTCCAATTCACGAACACAGTGTGTCTCTCCATTTATGTGGATCATCTTTTATTTCTTTCATTAGCATTTTGTAGTTTTTAGCA
>NW_012150108.1:1403238-1403997 GCF_000956105.1 Propithecus coquereli | reverse complement strand
GTTTTTATGTTTTCTTTTTATTTATTTCCTGTAGGGGACTTGAACATTTTTAGAATTCCATTTTGACTTATCTTTAGTGTTTTTCAGTGTACTTCCTTATATATAACTTCTTTAACTGATTGCTATGTACACTATATGTATGTAACTTAAAATAGTCTGCTAGTGTTGGCATTTTAGCAGTTTGAGTGAAGTATAGAAGTTTTACCTCCTTTTACATCCCTTTATTCTCCTTCATTCGTAATATAGTCACCTTAAATATTTCCTCTACATATATTGAGAACTACATTAGATATTATTACAAATTTTACTTCAATTGTCAAACATACTTTAGGAAATTCAAGATAAGAAGTAAGTAAAATCTTACCCATATTTTTTTTCTTTATGCTGTCCTTCCTTCCTTCCTTCCCGATGTTCCAATATTTCTTCTTTCATAATTTCCTTCCCGTTTAATGAACTTCCTTTAGCCATTCTTTTATGGTAGGTCTGCTGGCGACATAGTCTCTTGGTTTTACTTTATCTGAGAATGTTTTGATCTCCGTTTATCTCCTAAAGGATAGTTTCCCTGGGAGTAAAATTCTGAGTTGATAGTGCTTTTCTCTCAGTGCTTGAAAAATATGCCATTTTCTTCTTGCTTTCATGGTTTCTGAAGAGAAATCTGCTGTCGTTTGAATTGTTTTCCCCTGCAGTTAAGTTATTCTTTTTCTCTGGCTGCTTTCAAGATGTTTTCTAAAACTAAAGACAGTTTTCTGAAATTTGACT
>NW_012150108.1:1384757-1403188 GCF_000956105.1 Propithecus coquereli | reverse complement strand
TCAGACTAGGTAATTTTTATTTTATTTTCAAGTTTACTGATTCTTTCCTTTGTCTGCTCCACTCTGTCATTGAGCCCATCCATTAAGTTTTTCTTTCTGCTTTTGCATTTTTTAAGTTCCAAAATTTTCCATTTTGTTCTTCTTGATATCTTTTATTTCTTTGCTGACACTTTCTATTTTCCCATTTGGTTCAGCATCTTCATAATTGCTCTTTGAATCATTTTTATGATGGCTGCTTTGAAATCCTTATCAGAATATTCCGACATCTGCGTCATCTTAATGTTGTCATTTGTTGATTGTTTTTTCTCATTCAAATTGAGATCTTCTTGGATCTGGATACACTAAATTGAATCCTAGACACTTTATTATGTTGTGAGAGTCTGGCTATTGATGAAATCTTGCGTTTTAGCAGGTCTCTTCTGACAACATCCCAGCCATGAGTGGAAAGGTTTCCCCATCACTGCTGAGCGGGTGTTGAGGTGCCAGCTCCTGACCAGATGCTCGCTGTCACTGTGGGGTGTGGGGAGGAGCTCAATACTGCATGTCAAAGGCGAAATTTGAGACTCCCCACCTGGTCATCTTTAATACCGTCTTGGGCAGGTTTGGGGCAGCCTCACCACCCCGCGGTGAGAGTGGCAGTGCAGGCTGCCCGCAGCCTTTGCTGGTGTGGGAAAGGCGGACTGCAGTGATTTCCCAGGACGTCCTGCTGGAGCAGAATGGTTACGGTCTAAAACTTTTCTCTTTTGTGAGTCTGCCAAAATTTTGTGCCTTGGCTAGATAAAACAGATTTATCTAGGGAGAGGGTTGCTATTTTTATCTGTACCTGTTGGCATTTCCAAGCTGCTAGCTTCTCTAGTCTGGGATACGTGAGGACAAAGAAAACTCTAAGAACCCACTGCCGCGGCATCTGTTGGGGTTCTGAGGTCCGTAGCCAGGCTGCCTTTTCCTCTCTACTTTTCAGCGTCTTCTAATGTTTGTTTTGCAATGTCAGGGTCTTTATCTCTGGTTTCAGCAGGAGAAATAGGAATAGGTACCTCCACTCCATCTGTGGAGCCTCTGTCATTTGTTTTTTTTTTTTTTTTTTTGAGACAAAGTCTTGCTCTGTTGCCCGGGCTAGAGTGCTGTGGCGTCAGCCTAGCTCACAGCAACCTCAAACTCCTGGGCTCAAGCAATCCTTCTGCCTCAGCCTGCCGAGTAGCTGGGCCTACAGGCATGCGCCACCATGTCCGGCTAATATATATATATATATATATTTAGATGTCCATATCATTTCTTTCTATTTTTTAGTAGAGACGGGGCCTCGCTCTTGCTCAGGCTGGTCTTGAACTCCTGACTTTGAGCGATCCACCCGCCTCAGCCTCCCAGAGTGCTAGGATTACAGGTGTGAGCCATCGTGCCCAGCCTGTCATAGGTGTTCTTTGTATCTCCTTTCACCTTGACATTTGTGGCTTAAACATGTTTCTTTTAAATAGTTTACTGATCAGTTTTACTTTTACCATATCTGAATGTCCTTATATTTTAGTGAGGAAATTTAGCTCATTCATGTTGATTTCAAATACTGATACAGAGTAATTAATTTCTCCCATTTTTCTTTTTTTTTTTTCTAGTATTTTACTTTGTAGTGATTTTTTCTTTCCTTAGTTATCTGACTTAATCAGGTAAAATTTTATTTTTCTTCCTTGTGCCTCAATCTCTTTAAGTTGGATGGTCTACTATGCATCTCCACTGAACTCGGAGTGGCATCTTACAGCTAAGCATAGAGCTCCACTGAGCCTGTGTCAGTGCTTTGAGGTTTGGGGGCGGTTTTCAGTAGGAGCACAGAAGCTGTGGCTTCTCAATCTGTTCTCTGGAGCAAGATTACATGCTTATGCTTTTCTAAAAGAACGTCAGAAAGCAATGTTGTAGGGGCAGGAAGTACCGGAGGTGAACCGCATTGACTCTAGGGATATCTGAATGCAGCCGACTTCTCTGGGAAAGGTGACAACCCCTGTAACTTAAGGTAGTAACAGCACTAAAACCTCACACCATCGTCATCTGATTCTGTTCCAAGTTAAATGAACCCACTGGTCACAGCCCAAAGGGGGCTTGCAAAGTCCCCTTTGGGTAGGGAAAACAATTTCAAAGAAGTTCCTCTTGCCTTAAGCTGGTTTTTCTTAAAAGGTGACATGAGGGCATGACCTAGAATCTCAAATGTCTGTCTTTTGGGGACAGGCCTTCGTGATCCGTCATAATGGTTTGGTGAATGAAGATGGAGTGCCTGGGCCTGGAGCCACCTGACTGACAGGACATTGGGTTAATGGTCTCCACCTGGTTCTTGTCCCTCATTACTGTTGTGTTCTAAAGGCCCCACGGTTGGTGACAAAAAGTGAGAGTTGTGGCAATTTTTCATTTCTTTCTTTCTGAAGCAGAACCACTGCCTAAAAGGCTATGCCTCACGTGTCCAGCTATTCACTCAAATGAGGTCAGGACACAGGAGGATGAGTATTAACCTGTGTGTGTCCCATCTGACTCTGAACACTTGCTTAGTTCACCTTTCTTTGCCTCAATGTCCCCCTTGAGAACTGGTTGCCAGCAATCCAGGATTAACTAAGACATCACATGGAAATGTATCCCGTCATCAACAAGGGACTCATGAATCTGTCCTGCTTGCCCGGCATGGCGATCTTTTCCTATTGTGTGCTAAGACGCAGGAGCGTGCTACCGAGGTGTGTCTTAAATGTGGTGAATTTGCTCTATCTCCATGGGGTCCACTCTTCAAACTGAAATGTCTCGCTTGTCCATACGACATTCAGTTCCTGGTGAATGTTAGCATCTCATTCTCTTATAGGACCAGAGCTCAAGGGACTTCAGAGAGGTGTCCCTCTTATTTTACAGCAGGAAAATCTGGGGCCCAAAGCACGGCTGTGACTGATCCAGGGTCATCAGCTGTTTTTCCAGCCCACGGAAATTATTAATAAAAATAATTGTGGAAAGAAGGAAAAGGGGAGAATATAAATGAGCAAATATTCAACAAAGGTGGTCCCCAGTCGAGAGCTCCCTCCTCCCCAGACAGGAGAGCCCTGGCCTTTTTGTGCCACCTGGCTGATGGCAGAGCTGAGAGGGGGACACACACAGTCACGCAAACAAGGAATTTCACACCAGGGAAGATGCCATCTTCCCTCTGCCTGGTCCTTCTGCCCCGAGCCTGCTCTCAGACGACTCTGCCTTGTCCCTGACCAGAGCTTCATTCTCGGAACCATCTTTTGGGTTCTCACTCAGTGATTCAGCTCATCTTTGCAGAATATTTGCTCATTTATCTTCCTCCCTTTCTTCCTTTTGCAATTATTTCTTCAGGTCCTGTGGGCGGGAAGTACAGCAGTGAACATCACAGACCAAACTCCTTTCCTCACGAAGCTTTGTGTTCTCATTTTGGGAGACACAATATGAAGAAATAAATGAGGAAGATGTAAAGGATGCGGGTGGTATAAGTGTTATGGAGAAAAGCAAGTCAGAGAAAGGAGACAAGGAAGGCTGGGAGGGCGGGAAGGCTGCAATTTTAAATGCTTTGCTAGGAGAAGTCCATGCTGAGAAGAAGGCATTTGAGCAAAGTGCTGAGGGAGCTGAGGGAGAAAGTCCTGTGGACGGCTGAGCCCACGGTAGTCCTGGCAGGGGAGCGGCAAATGCCCACTCCTTGAGCCGGAGCATCCCTGGGGCGCGGGCCGTCTGGGAGGAGAGCAGGGTGGTGAAGCCAGCGAGCAAGGCACAGAGAGGCAGGAAAGAGCGAGGGGTGGGCAGGGCAGGCTGGGCGTGGAGACCCCAGAGAGGCTGTGAGGACTTCGACTCTGACTCTGCATCTGATGAGGGGCCATCGAAGGCGTTCGGGTCAGGAGTGATGTGACCAATTTTTGCATTAACAAGTTCACGGTGGTGTCCTGTGGAGTGCAGAGTTTAAGAGAGGAGGCGACTGCAGGGATCCTGGGAGAGGTGACAGGGGCTGGGCCGGGGTGCAGGGTCAGATTCTGGGGGTATCTGGCAGTAGAGACGGGAGGCTGTGCTGATGGAGTGTGTGGAGTGTGAGAGAGGGTGAAAGATGAGCAAGCAGAAACTCACATTGCAAACTGATTAAACGCAGAGCACAGGTGGCCACGGATGCATCGTTATTTTAAAAACCTGGATTTCTGGTTTTTCTTGAACAATTGGAAGACCTGACGTCAATGGGCCCAAATTATTGCATAACGGCAGTTGGTTGGAGGTGAGCCGATGCTTTCATTCAGAATGGGCAAGTGCCCTCCGGTTGGCCAGAACACCCACCAGCCTCTATTGCTGGACCCTCCTTCACTTGTCCTATTGCCTGCCTGGTCCCTGCAGGCATTCGAATTTGTGGTTTTTACGTTCCAGATGCTGCAGTGGATGTTTCCACATGTCTGATACATAGACTTATTGTAAAGACTCTCTGACTTGTGTTTCTAGAGCCACACCAGCAGGGGCGGCCATGAGTGACGAAAAGAGACAAAAACTGTACGTCCAAGGCTCTGCTCCTTCCCACGGTGCAGGAGCTCCTCCCCTCCTCCACCCCTTCCCTGCAGTCCGGGAGACCCAGGGTGTGACTCATGCATTACCGGGCCACTGTGTAGTGTCTGCCTTCCCCTGTCTGTCCTGATGCCTGTGATCTGGTCATCATGCTAAACAGCCGATCGATGCTGATCGATGCTGATCCGGCCTCCTGCTCACAGCGCCTCATCCTGTTCAGTCAGGACACGGCTTTATTGCAAGTCTTCGTCCTGGAATTTAGGTGGATTCTGTGAACTGGACGACAATCTCGGTGACAGACACCATTCTGAGTCACCCTAAGCCTGTAAATGGCTCTGGCCTTTTCCAAAGGACCAGACTCATCCCAGGATGATCCACGATCCCTCGTGAAGAGAGTCCCCGACGGCCCTTCTCTGTCATCCTCCCGATGCACCAAGGCTGAACACGGAGCAGACACGGCACAGGCTCAAGCCGGGACCTGCCATGTGACCTTCTAGTTCTACAAAATACCCTTGAACAGTGCAAAAATAACGAACCTTTACCAAAAGTAATATAGTTGTATAATATATAACTTTTATAGAAGTACATCAGTAAATGAACATTTTTCCATAGTGTTGAGCAGAGTTCTAGTTCCATAAGATGTTCATAGAAAAAGGATCCATCCCTTGGTCAGGTAATTTGGAAAATGCTACACAGCATATCTGATTCTTGGAGACAAAAGAAACATGTTAGCATGTTCAGAGCTCGAATAGCCCTGCAGTAAAGTAGTCTGCTTGTCTCAACCCAGTCCAGATTGTCCCAAAGTTACGGAATGCTTTTATCACCGAATACCTTCAGAATACATTTTGGGAACATTGTTTTGTATATTCATGACAACCCTGGAGAAAAAAGGGCTGTCACGAGAGGTGGTTATAAGAGGTGAGGTTCCCCCTCCCCAGAGCCATGATTTACCTGCAAGTGTGGAAAACAGCCCTTGTCTTCCACCCCAGCCTGGAGCTCTTGCCAGGACACCACACTGTCGGTCCTTTCCGAACCTCTCACGCCCCCGTGCACGCACCCTCCTCAGTGGCGGTGCCTCACTTCAGCGGGGCTCCGCAGGGGCTGCAGGAGCGATTCGAAACACCCTGGCCCTGCTCTGAGCATCGGGACAGGTACGTTCACAGCTCTGCTGGCCTCAGAGCCACTGTGTTATCACTGCTTGTGTGTATTACGTGTGGCATAAATACTAATCACACTTTTAACCAATAACTTCAACTTACTTTTCATTGGGAGAATGGCCTGTGCTTTCTGAAGAGAGTTGGGGAAAAGTTGAGAAAGAATGAAAAGGAGAAAAATCACTTCAACCCAGAAGTAATCCAGTTAATTGGCGCCAAGTGCATGCATATGTATGCGTGCTTGCGTTTCTGGACTGATGCTCTGCCTCCAGTTACTCATCATGACCTCCCTATTTTTTCTACCACCATAGGTGGTGAAGACGTCCACAGCTCACTGAACACGCCTTGGGAGCACGCTTCCTATGGCTGCCACTGCTGCCGTGTATGAACGTGTGACATCTCACTTAGCCGTTGGCCGTAGGGGCAATGCCGCGGGGTCTCCACGCCATTTTCTCTCTCTGAGCCTTGCTAGGTCTGCCATTGCCACATGTCCCTTGCACTTTGAGTCCTGCGCAAGTGTTGTGGGCAGAAGTTATGGAAACCACTTGTGTGCCTGGCTCGTCTGTCCCCTTGTCAGCTACCGGAGAACCACAGGTTGGCAGCAGCCTCCATTAGAGGATCACTGCTTGAAAGAAAGCTGCCTGGGGGTGCCCACCTGACATCAGATTTTAAGTGAGAAATAAACCTGTGCTGTGTCAAGCCACTGAAATTCCAACGTTTATATGTTCCTCCTGCATAGCTTCGTGCATGCTAATATATCATCACGCTCATTGCACCTTTGAGTTTGTTTTCAATTTCTTGTTTTTAAAATAGGGCTTAAGTGAATGTATTAAAGAATATATCTTTGTTTATATCTCTGACCACTTCCGTTGAAAATATTCTGTTTTTTGGAAAATGTATACCAATACATCCACCCTCCTCTCTGCCACATGCAAAGTAGTGTATGACGGTAGCCATCAGATTTTGGCCTTATCAAAATTGTTTCTTATTCTTTAAAAATCCCTAATTCTATAGATGGAAAATAGCACCTTATTGTGTTACTTTGCATGTCCTTGATTTCTAATATGGCTGAAACGCCCCTTCCTAAGGCCTGTCCAGGGAAGCGAGTAGGCGTGTGGCACTCACCGGGAGCATCTTCTTACCTCTGGCTTCCACGTGCTCTGTCTCCCTGAGGCTGGGGCTTCTTTGATTAAGGCCTGTCCGTGAAGAAGGGCTCCCTTTGGGTCTGTCTTACAATTAGTTGCCTTGTCAATAGCCTGCATGAGGACTGCTATGTCCAGACAGAAATGGAGGTATTGAATCTTTCAGTTTCATGTCTCTTTAAAAGAAAGAGCAGCCTCCTAGTTTTGCAGGGAGAAGCCTGGAGCTATTCAGAGAAGGTTTTGTGGACTTCCACTGGTGATGCAAGAACTGTGGCCTACGACAGATACATACATCACAACAGGCCCCAGCTGCAAAAGGGCCCACCAGAGGATTGCAGAAGTACCGAGAACGGGGGACCACTTCTGCCTGGGGGTCTGGAATGTTCAAGCTGGACCTTGAAGGTAACATTCAAGGTGATGTTGGATCTTGATCTCTGGTCCCGGGTCCCAGGCTGGGCCTTGTCTTCCGTGAACAAGCCTCATGGCAGCCCCTCTAACGGGATATACAAGCCAGGTTTTCCTGTGATGAAAGGTGATCAAATCAGACAAATTGTAAATCTACTGCTCTTGTTGTGTCAGCATGTATATTTTTATAGAAAGGAGCAAATCTCTGCCGAGCTGGCCAGATAATCATCTCTGCTTTTTCTTACTTATTCGAAGCTGTGAAAGAACGCCCTGGGCAGGGACCTGGTTTTAATCACCTTTGATTAACACAGAAGCTTTTGAAAGCAAAGGTGCTTTCTGTAAACTGTGGCAGAGTCCCGAGGCATTAACATATCAGACCTTTCCCTCTATGTGAAAAGTCTAAAGCAGAGCCAAGGTATCAAGCCCATGGAGACCAAATCCACTGCGTGGGGAGTTACTTTAGTGCCTCTGACTCATTTCTCAAAGAAGGTTTTTGGCTTTTTATAATTTTTTTTTTCCATTCTTGAAAAATTGCAGGCCATACAGTGCCAGAGCCTTCTGGGTCCAGGGAATGTTTCAGCGTGCCTTTTATTTAGTGCAGAAGGAAGGCTTTTAGGAGAGATTGAGAGAAGCCAGAGGAAGTCTTGGGAAAGGCCCCAGAAATGATTAAGAGCCTGGAAAGGTCCAGCCCAGAAGAAAAGGCAAAAGGGCTTGGGGGC
Organism: Propithecus coquereli; assembly: GCF_000956105.1. Taxonomy (NCBI): domain Eukaryota; kingdom Metazoa; phylum Chordata; class Mammalia; order Primates; family Indriidae; genus Propithecus; species Propithecus coquereli. The sequence goes on along the minus strand of NW_012150108.1, from coordinate 1,395,259 downwards.
CTTCGCTGGGGACAGTAAGGAAAGTCACTTTCTGCCATTAAGAAAACTCAGAATTAACCCTTTGCAACAATCTGGGTAGGACTGGAGACCATTCTCCTAAGTGAAATATCACAAGAATGGAAAAACAAACCCTATGCATACTCACTACTGAATTGGAACTAACTGATCAGCACTCATGTGCACAGATGGAACTAAAACTCCACAGAAATCATGCAAGTGGGAGGGGTTTGGAGGGGATGAGTGAGATCAAACCTAACGGGTACAATGCACACTACCCGGGTGATGGGCACACTCATAACTTTGACTCAAGCAGTACAAAAGCAATTTATGTAACCAAAACATTGGTACCTGCATAATATTCTGAAATAATAAAAAACAAGAAATTAAGACTCTCATCCCAGAGGAGTCCTACCCCATACCTGGGAGAAAGAAACGCTGTACAAAAAGGCCAAGAAGAGTCTGAACAGACAGACCTGGCTGGGTTTCCTCGCTCAGTCTATCACTATTAGGTGACACCTTTCTTGTCCAATGACAGTTCTACACAGATGTCCACTCTTCATCGAACCTGAGTGTAAAAATGGGCAGTTTTCCCTCTATCTTTGGATCTTCATTCTAAAGACTCTTGTGTCTCATAAAAATGTGATCAAATAAATTTGTTATGCTTTAAAAAAAAGAAGAGAACTCACAGTTAAAATATAAACAGTGTTCCCCCGCGCAGAGACTTTGTCGAGAGCTGCGCGGTTTGGTTGGGGATGTGGGGCTTCTGGGACGTGCAGGCGAGGTGTAAGGCTAGATCTTGCACCTCCTTAAAACCAGGCTGAAATCCGTCCTTTGGCCTGGACTGAGTATCGACCTGCTTTAAAGCTTGTGTTGCTAAGCAGTACCCACTCCCGGGGCGGGTCTCAGGAACAAGGAGAGACGAGCACACAGGGACCAGTTCTGGCGGAATTTTGCCTTCAGAGCCCTAACAAGGAGCTTAAGCCTCTGGTTACCAGGGATCGGAATGGATATTGAATGAAACAGGCTCACGAGGCTGGAATGAAGAAAGTCATGGTGAATCTGCTCTCTCCAGTCCTCCTCGAGGTCAGGTGGGAGCAGGCACATGTCCATGCAGTGAGCTTCCAACTGTTATCTTCCCTCATTCCAGAGGAAGGGCTCCCACTGGGAAACGCAGCCGATGCTGAGAGTTCATCTGTGGCTTGGCTTCCCAGACCTTCCCACGTGCCGACGCTCCTCAGCTGTGGGGCCCTGCCTGGGACCTTGGCTCTTTAATTTGCCTACACATTGCTTAATTCTGCTGGGCCAGGGCGTTCCCAGCGCTCAGCTCACTCAGCATTGCTGGGAAGGCCGGCCCGTAGCTATCGGTTCCGTACGGCGCAGAGCGCTTTCCTTTCTACCAGACCACAGCGGGGCCGCTCCCCTGGGAAGCAGGAGGATGGCCTGTGCAAAGGGAGGAGCCACCAGGAGAGGGCCCTGGTCTCCAAGTACCCCAGCGAGGGGGAGAAAGGAGACCCTGCCCGGGGGCTGCCTCTGCGGACCGGCTCTGAGGTCTGCGACTGCTCGCCGGTCTCCCTCTGTGACATCACACTCCCAGACAATGCTTCCTGTCTGGTCATATTTCTTATGAGTAAGAGACAGGGAGACAGAAAGGACAGAGGGACGCTGTAAGAAGTTTGGCTGTGGGAACGTGGAAACAGCTGAGAGGGCTCGATGGAGGGCTCTGGCTGCAGTTTAGGGCTAGACTTGCGAGTACTAGAAAGTCAATGAGTTGGAATGGCTCAGTTGACAGGAAGAGGTCTGAGTTAGGAAAGAGAGAAGATGACCACTGAGGCATGGTTTCTGAGAAGATGTAGGCGAGGAGTTTCAAATCGGAGGGGAGGGCTGGACCAGGTGGGAGGGCACGGGATGGGCACAGAGGTTGGAAAGTCCATCGTCACAGGTAAGGAAGATTACAATGTTCCCTTCCGATGGCTCCTTGTTCTCTACAGAGCAGCAGAAGAGATCAGTCTCCAGGGCAGGGGGAGAGGGCGCGCCGAGGCCCGAGGCACGTGGTTTGCACAGTCGCGGAGGAGAGGGGAGCCGTTGCCAGGCAGCGTTCTCAGACAGGCTGCCCTTCCACAGGCACCGGGCTCTGGGCCCTTGAGGTTTTGCAAAAGGTGAAGAGGCGATAGATCCGGGGTCTTCTCTTCACATGATAGAAAACATTCAGCGTGATGCAGTGCACACGGATGTGTGCAGACGCGCTGTTGTGTTTCGCAGCACACGGGAGTAGAAGGGCCCACGAGCTGCAGCGAGACCTCGCTCCCTGTCTGGTGTTTCCCGGCTGCCAGTCACATCTTCTGACGCACGGAGCCCGTCTCTGGCCACACCACGTAACCGGCAAGCTCAGTGCCCTGAGGATCCTTGCAGTTTGGTGCGTGCTGCTGTCGGTGCCCGTGGTTTGACCCTCGGCACTTGCCAAAGACTTGCCCCTGGGCTTCCTTCCCCGCCACATGGACTGCGGGGACCCGGACCAGAGCCCAGAGCCCAGTGCTGCTCTGCCCTGCACTGTCACGGCAGGGCCTTGGGTCAGCCCATTGAAGACCGACCAGGCTGTTTTGAAGATTAAGAATCTTGATTAGGAGACAGTTTGAAGAAATAGTAAAGGTCTGGGCGTTGGGAAGGGGCTAAAGGTCAGGATGATGCAGGGGATGAAGAGAGGATGGGGCAGCGTAAGCTTTTCCAGTGGGCAGGGTGGCGTTGTGGGCTGAACTGTGTCTTCCTCGGCCCCAGGCCCTCAGAATGTGGCCTGTTTTTAAAATAGGGTCTTTACAGAGGCATCAAGTTAAAATGAGGTCATTGGGGTGGACTCTAACCCAATAGAACTGGTGTCCTTATGAAAACGGGAAATTCGGCACAGAGGCAGTCATGAAGGGAAGACGACGTGAGAATGTGAAGACAGTGGTCTGTGCGCCAAGGAGAGAGGCCCCAGGAGGAGCCAAGGCCCTGCTCTTGGCCTTGCAGTCTCCAGAACTGTGGGACCGTCAGCTTCCGTTGCGTCTGCCTTGTCCGGTACTTTGTTACTGCAGAGGGGTGAGGACCGGGGAGCAGGTGACCAGGGACACGGTGAATAACTATTGGCAACGAGAATGGAGGCACCTGCTCTGCCATTTCTCAGGGGATGTGTAGACACAGTCTCATCAAATGTGCGGGATCCAAATACTCTGTGTTGTCTTGGATGCCACCAATAGGAGTCTCCTTTCCAGCCACCTTAGAAATAACCCTTTCTGTGTCCCCAAACATGAGAGTTGCAATGGTGATACTGGGCTGAGGATGGATTGGCGAGAACCGAACCAGAGCGAGGTGACCCAGGTGGGGCAAAATGTCACGATTCCAGCCAGACAGGGCTGAGGAGGCCTGCTCTGAGGTCGGAGAGCTGGTCCTCAGTTCTCTGGGACGTGACCTGGGTAGCGGAGCGAATGCCAAGGATCTGGAAGGTTCTGACATGGCTCAACACTACCCACAATTGCCTTGTCTGTAAGCAGAGCAGCCCCAGTTCTGACATGTGAAATGCCTTCTAGTGAGATGGGAGGCGAAGCACAGGTCACGATGAGCACAGAGCAAGAGATGGACCGCGCTCGGTACGTGCAAAAACATCGGGTTCCGGTGGGGTTCGTTTCATTTAGTCCTTGTCAACACGCCTTTAAGATAAATAAGTTGCCTTCATGTTAAATCAAAATTGGGCCAGAGGACCAAGAAGTCTCTTGAGGTCTGTCACACACCTTGCAGTGGAGACGTGATTGGCAGGCAGGCTTGTCCGCGCCCCACACTTGGGACCGGGGAGTTCAGGGCGCAGGTGCCAGCCGGGGAAGAGGGAACCACAGAAGGAGTAACCCGAGAGAAAGAGGCCTCGGCGGGCCAGGTTTGCATGTGATGCCAGGAGGAACTATCGAGAGCTCCCCCTCAGCAGCCGGCGTCCCCGTCACAGTGCACCGAGGGTAGGTCTACAGAGCGTGCACATGTGCGTGTGTGTGCGCGTGTGTGGTGGCCGGGAGGAGGGCACGGGGCAGGTCCTGCACAGAGCACTGTGTCGAGGCAGGAGGACCAGGGATTGGGCGTCTGGATGAGAAGCCAGGGCCAGCCAGTGAGGCTTGGGCTTCAAGGCTGCGGTGTGGGCGACAGTGGAGCTTCCGAGACGCCCTTCCACGCAGGGCTGACCCTGGGGAGGTGGGTGTGACGGGAACTGTCATCTGCCAGAACCGCGTCAGCAACACCGGACTCTGATGGTCTGAGGCTGTGACCATGTTAAGGATGTCAAAAAGTCCTTACCACTTTTTTCTAAAGTGACATTTTGCAGAAGAATTTCAAGGACGCTATTTCAATCGGACCGTTGCTGCAGGTTCCCAGGGCAATTTTGATGGACGACAGACAGAAAGCGCAGCGCCCGACCGCCTGGAACGCTTCTGCCTCGTCAGGAGAAGTTGGACGGATGAGGACAGACGACTGTTCAGTGGGAGCTCAAGCTGGGCGGGACTTTCGTAAAAAGGGCTCACAGTGTCCTGTGTGAACACTCGCCCCTGGTCCCGAGGACATCTTCCTGGATCTTCAAGGACGTGGGGAACGTGGGAGTCCACCAAGCCGCCCTGTTCCTGTGCTGTGGGCACGGAGGGCGGGGGAGCAGCGCCAGAGCCAGAGCGGGCCCCGTGTTCACGGCCGCGCCGTCCCAGAGGGACCAAGCTGCATTCCCCAGCCAGTCACCCGGCAGTGCGTCGTATGGAATAACCAGCCACTGCAGCAAAGCACTGGCTTTTGTCTCAACAGCTCTTTCGCTGGGAAAAGAACCAGGTGCCCAAGGCTATTTTTTTTTACCTGGATAATTCAGCAGTTGTAGAAGTCTCTGAATTTGACTAGTTTATTTTCCTTGAAGTATGACGAACCCGATCAGCTCCACCTGCACTCTCCCTCCGGCCTTGCGGGTTCCCATCCACCTACCGGCAAGGCTGGCTGTGCCGCCCGGCTGCCCTTGCGACAGGCTGGTGGATGACCACCTCTCGGGAGCTTCCTGAGTGCTGGAGGTTCACCCGTTCACTCACCAATTCCATCAATCACACGGCTTTGCTGCGCTGTGGGGCTCGGTTCAGTATTTTATACTGGAGAACCCCAAAGTAGAAAGTGTGTTAAGTTTTTGATCAAGGATTCTGAGTCTGCGCTTTGTCCTAACTAAACTTCTCCCCTGGTGCGCTGCTAATCTCTAGATGACGGGGATCGTGAGAAGCTTGTCCCAGGGATTTTGTAAGAACAATAAGTAAACAAGAATTAACTAAGATAATTCATGGGGAATTTGTAAAGAGTAAACCACTGTACCAATTGAGATATTTAAGCTACTATCGTGTTTATTTATTTTTTTCCAAATAAAAAGACAATACTATGGAAGGGAAGCATGTCTGTTAAGAGCCCCAGAAACTGGAGGTGGTTGAATCACAGCCGTTTTGAATGATCCGAGTTGAAATCAAGTATGAATTTGCAACAAGGTAGTGCCGGCTAACGAAGATGTAGAGTGTCTGCTTTCTGCTGGACTCGTGTCTGCCTGGTGCGGTGACATGATTATTCTGTGCTGATTAGAATTAAAAAAGAAATGCTATTTATTTGTAAAAAACGAACTTGTAAAAGAAAACATAAGAGGGGGTCTTTGAGAGGAACATATGGTTAATGCCAACCTTCAGCTGTGTTTTGTTTGTTCTACAGCAACTTTTAGCCGAGAGAATGGAACCCAGCATCAGAAAAGCCACATTCACAAACTTTACAATTTTCCTATGGTCCTGGCTCCCTCCAGGGACATTCTTTCTAATGTGCCCAGAAACTCAATCAGATTGGTTTCACCACAACAGTTACAAATTTTATCCATCATGAACAGTTAGAGGCAGGCAATTTGTTGTGTCCAATTCAAAGGTTATGAAAAAAATCCTTCAGATTTGAATGCTTTCCACACCTCTTAGGTAAGTTGAACACATCCTTTTGATTCTAAGGAAAACAGCTTGTAAAATATTTGGGAGCTCTTGGGACATCAAACAGCTCTTAGAGGAGTGCATTTTAATGGTTTACTTGTAAAAGAATCAGTAAAAGAACCAGAAACATATGGTTTAAATTCCTCGGAATAATACAAGGTATTTTTATAGGCATCTTTTTTTTTCTTTTTTCCTGAGGGTCTCCACACATCTTTGAGTGCTTATCCTAAAAATATTCCAAATAACTGTGGTGTATACTGACACAGCAAATGAGACCGTCATACGGTAACATGGGTCTTCTGGTTGATCCTGAGAGACCTGGGTCCTGGCGGACACTGGGTTCATCGAGAAGTGTCAATGGCGGAAAGGAAAGGAAGAAAAATGTCTGTGGAATCTGAGCAATTAGGGTGCAGAGGCAGCTACTCCAGGCGTTAAAGGCTCAAAAGCTTGCAGACTCCAAGCAGGTAGCATTACGTCTTCTATTGGCTCCTGAGAATTAAAAATGGAGGTTGGATGGGGAGCAGCTTGAAAGCTGTAGCTGCCTGCTGATCCCAGGGTGTTCCGATCCAACTGGAACAGCACACTGGCCAAACAGGACTGTGGGCTGCACCTGCCAGCAGCGCCCCCTTCAGTCTAACTAGCACATGGGCGGGGAGAGACTCTCTAAAAGTCAATCAAGCAGAAAAGGGGCGGGAGTCTGGAGCCCCCTGCATTTCATCACATCCGAGTACATGGGCCAGCAGCAGGCTGTGGAACAAGCATAGTGACAGCCACACATCAAGTTCACGTGACCTTGGGCTAAGGACATTGTCTTATGAGCATGAGACTTCTCAACTGTAAGACAGGGACAATAATCACTGAGACGTGAGCATGGACCATTCAGACTACACTGCAGTCATGTGACACATAACGACGTTTCTATGAATGATGGACCGCAGGTATGACAGTGGTCCCATAAGATTATCATACCATATTTTTACTGTATATTATTTGTGTTTAGCCATGTTTAGCTACACAAATACGTACCACTGTGTTACCACTGCCTACAGTATCAGCACAGTAACACACTGTGCAGGTGTGTAGCCTGGGAGCAGCAGGCTGTGCCACACGGCCCAGGTGTGCAGTAGGCTCTGCCATGCAGGTGTGTGTAAGCACACTCTGGGAGGTGTGCATAATAAGTTCACTGAATGATGCGTTTCCCAGAACGTATTCCCGGCCAGGATGCCAGGGGCCTCAGATGGCAGGGGGTCGACCAGTGCGGCCCAAGAGGAACCTCCCTGAGGAAGCGAGTGATGAGTGGGGTTGACCAGGAAAAGTTAGGCAGGAAAAGCTTCCCCTGCAGAGGGAAGGGTGTGAAAAGAGCCTCCTTGCATTCCCCACCTGCTGCCTTCGATCCAGCTCTTGTCTTCGCACATCTCCTGTCTCCCCCGCTTAAGACTTCAAGGATGCACAGAGAAGGTCCAGCACCTGCCCGGTGCTCCGGGGGAGAGCGGATACAGCCGCACACACCGGCCGTCCACCTCCAGCAGCCAGGGCGGTGGGTGCTGCAGACACAGGGGCAGGGCTCCAGGGGAGGGGCCGGAGCGGGCTGTGTGGGAGACACTGGGGTGGAGGCTGGGGTTGGTATCAGGGTCGGTGTCCCTCGTGTCATGCCATGCCTGGGGAGGGGTGAGATGGGGCGATCCTCCAGCCCTGAGCTGCTTCCTCCAGCCTCCCAATCTCAGAATCTTCATTTTTCCAGAACTGACACTCATGTAGACCTTGTAGCACCAACTTTCAACATTCAACAGCTCCTCCTTTCAGCACTCACCGGTGACCCTGGGTGACACTGGAAAGACACCGTGGCCGCCACGCGCTCACTGATGCGGCACATCCGTCACGCCCACCTGGGCAAGACGGGGCTGTCCCCCTGCTCTTTTGCCACGCCGAGGTCGGCCCTTGGCCACAGAGCTGGTGCCAGGGCTGGCCCGGACCCTGGCTTTCTGCGCCCGGCACGAGCTCTTTCAGCTTGGCATTGCGCCCTCCAGAGTCCCGCCATTTTGTGGAGAGGCACGGACGTCGGATTCTTGGTGAGCTGAAGGTGGGTGATGAGGCTCTCACGGGCCCCTGAGCAGGACTGACCGTCAGGGCTGCTGCCTGGCTGGGGCGGGCACTTTCAGACCTCAAGCCCAGAGCCACCCTGCAGACCGTAACGGCCGTTCCTCCGCTGACGTCAACTTCTGTGAATAATGTCATTGGTATTTTGATAGAGATTACATTGGCTCTGTAGATTGCTTGTGGTGGCACAGACATTTTTAACAATATTAATTCTTTCAATCTATGAACATGGGATATCTTTCCTTTTTTTGTGTGTGTACTCTTCAATTTTTTTCATCAGTGTTTTATAGGTTTAGGTTTTTTTGTTTTGTAGAGATCTTTCACTTCTTTGTTAAATTTACCACTAGGTATTTTTTTTGTAGTTGTCAATGGGGTTGCTTTCTTGATTTCTTTCTCAGATTGATCACTGTTAGCATATAAAAATGCTATAGATTTTTGTATGCTGATTTTGTATTCTGCAACTTTGCTGGATTTGTTTATCACTTAGAAGAGTTTTTTGGTGGTGTCTTTAGGTTTTTCTAAATATAAGCTCGAGTGGTCTGCAAATAAGGTTAATTTCAAAACAGCATTCTAGGAAGCTGTGGCTACACACACAGACTAGCGTGGGGATTAAAACCTACTTATCATCCTCTGGATGGCAATCCCTCTCCACTTTACAGAGAGGGCTATTGAGGCCGAGGGAGGCGGGTTTTACAAAGACTTCTTGTGGCGAGGCCTGGACTGAGGCCTGGCCTCAGGGTGTCCAGTGTGATCCACTCTGTGTTCCATTGAACGACTTCTGGCAAGAATCATTCTCCCCTCCCTGTAGATCCCCCTTAAGTGGCTTTAACACAAGTCCTTTGTTTAAAATTCAAATGGAAGTGATTAAAATCTCTTGCTGAGCTCTGAAGACATGAAAAAACCATAAATAGACTAATGAACTGACAGAATTATATGCTGTTCACTAAGGGAAAGGAGATGGGATTTCATGCTACCTTATAATAACAGACAATGCTCATCAAGCTCTTCCCTTCCTCGTCATCAGTAAAGTCTGGACAAGCTCCCATAGATGAGACTCAGGGCGGCAACACAAAGTAGTGGAAAGAACCTCAGCTTTGGAGGAAGTCATAGCGGGTTTGCATCTCTGCTCCACCACTTATGAGCTGGGTGACCTTGGACAAGTTACCTAAGCTCTCTGAACTCAGCGTTCATTGTCTGTGAAATGACAACAGTAGCCACCTCATAGAAATAGTATGTTCATTAAGAGAAATAATCTTCTAAATGCATGGACCATAGAGGGTACTTGTTCTAAGAAAATTTTATGATTGTCTTATTCCTTTTTCAAGAGAAACTATTTTCCTAGGACTCTGGAGTTTGAGTCCAAAATGCCTGTACATTCTAGACGGCCTGGTGGGGTGTTCCTGGACACTCGCAGACTACAACAAAGGGTCCGAACATTGTAGAGCTACTGGTGTAAGTCAAAATGGGCTGAGTAGCTGTTTTGAATTGGAAAGGGTCAGAAAGTGAAAAATAATGTGAAACAAATGCACAAAGAATGTGGCGAATGGAGAAAAAGTCAACTTAGAAATAAACACGGAATGTAGTGCCACCACGGAGAGGTCCAGTCAGTCGCGGTGGCCCCCGGCTGCTGACTTCCTCCCATGGGACGTGCAGCCTCTGCTCTATGCAGAGCCCAGCTGGTTCTCCAGTTTCTGCTAAAGTGACGAGGACCCTCCCCACTCAGAGGCAGAGCAGGGAGGATAGGAACATAGAGCCACGGACAGCAAGAAGAGGCCTGGCAGCCATGTGGCCCAGAGCCACGCAGAGGCTAAGACAGCAGATGTGGGCTCGGTCTCCAGGCCAGAGAGCCCCCTGCTAGGGTGCCAGGGCTCCTGACAAGGATGGGCGAGATCTGAGAGTACAAATATCTTTTTTGGAAACATGCTCTTTTATGCTATTAATATTTCCTTTTCTGGTTTTTCAATTCTCAGTGAAATGCTAGTCAAATCTGTGGCATAAGCCGAACAAAGGCAAGGGTCCGCTGTCAGAAAACTAAAGGAATGTCCCTTGTACAGAGGATGGGGGGTGACCTGGGCCTGCACCGGGAGGCAGATGAAGATGGGAGAAGACAGATTCAGGGAGCAGAAGGGCCAGCTCCTGGTGAGTGTTCTCAGCAAGACTCTCCTGTGCTCTGGAGCAGGTCTCCTTTGCACTGTGTGGAGTACGGGGCTTGGGTTTCACAGAAGAGACTGTTTCTGTCCAGTCTCTCCGCTGAGTTTGCTTCTCACACCCCTATGACCATGTCTTGTCATTCACTTTACAAGAAAATTTATTTCTTCTATTTATAAAATGATAGTTGGGATCACTACTTTGCCATTTGGAGAAAAAATAGGATCCTTACCTCACACCTTACAGTTATATTCTACCTGGATTAAAATAACT
>NW_012150108.1:1376620-1383487 GCF_000956105.1 Propithecus coquereli | reverse complement strand
ATTCATTCCAAATGAAAATAGCTTTATTTTTTCTAATTGTAAGTGTAATAAATACTCAGAAATCTCAAAAGAATCAAAACACTCAAAATAAGTATAATCACCACAACTTCAGGAGGCACGTTAGTGGGATTTTATCTTTCCAGTGTGCTTTTGGTGTACTCGTACATACGAAGGGAATACAAATGCAAACTGGCACATGTAACATGTATAAGGGGTGCAAAATTTGCAGGAATTTTTATTGTTTTGTTTTACACTGATCAAAATATCAGAGACATCATTCTCTTTGAATAAATATAGATCTAACATATTGTTACAATGAGCTGGTCAGTATGGCATCTTATGTATATGCACTATTCATGTGTATGGGCCCAAGTTTACAAGTTCCTAGAAGTAGAATTAATGTGTTAAAAGGACTCAAGATTTTAAGGATCTTGATGGATATTTCAGATCACTTTCCAGAACGGTTATACCTTTCTATACTCCTGCTAGCAGGATTCTAGGACTATTCCAACGTACACTCATTAAAAATTTTAATTTGCTGTTGAAACCATTGTCTTTTTGGTCTTAGTTGGCACTTGGAAAAGACGTTCAGTCCAAAGCCCAACATGAAAAAGCAGTGGAGACTTTTCTGAAAAGTAAAAAGGGTTTTACTGTGAATGATAAACATTTCAAGCCTTCATAGCTATAAACAATTCATTTTCAAAACAAAAAAATAAAGATTCTAGATATCATAGCTTAGGAGTATATAAGAAACAGATTCTGTGGGTTTCATCCAATTCCAGTGGAGAGTAATGCATTATCGCTAGTCTTTTTATTTGTAGCATCTTCTGCCCATTGGAAGTGAGCTGCAAATATTCAATTAGGATAATTTTTGGCACTATTTTTCTTTTCATTATGAACGCTAGAATGCATACTTCGAGTGTTTACTTTCACTGCCTTCTTACTTTCTAAAATGTTTCCTTTAAGTGCACACACACGTTGATTTTGTGATCACAACTAGACGTAATGTTGTATTTTTCACTCTTACAAAAATGCACTGGGCTGGTCAAATTTAGTGCATACCAAAGGGATCTACAGGTCAGCGTGTGTGCATACGTGCAAGTGGTGTGGGTGTGCGTGTTCATGTGTGTGCACCGAGCTCAGCCTTCTGGCCATAATTCCCCTTGCCTCTCTCGTCCGTGAGGAGCTCTGAGGACGCTCTGTCCCAGGCCGTTCTGCAGGCAGGCTGTCCTCCCTGGCGCTGTGCCCCTCGCCCGCTGCAGGATCTGGTTTTCTTTGTCTCCCTGCGGTGAGTCTCCCGCCATGCTCCCAGCTGTGGCTGATTAATTAGATCTAGGTGTGGAAGGAATTGCCCAAAGGCTCAGAAACATGAGCCTCAGACACGCTCGCAGACTCCGAACATAGCTGGCTCTGTAGAGACAGGTCTGGTGGAAGATGCCAACCACAGCACAACCCTTCCTGGGGTCCAGCTCGGTGGAGTAGTGCTCGCTCAGGTCTCTCCCAGCCTGCCCGTGGGCAAACTGGTTCCCGGCTTTCCCATCAGCATTTGGCTGGGCACCATGAGCCACTGCCCAAGCAGCACGGCTTACCGTGTTTTCAGGGGGCCCTGAGCTCCCACCCCAAAACCTTATCTCTGGCAAAATGAATCCTTAGATCAGTCCCAAATTCTTCTTTAGTTGGGGAAATAGCATTGTAGAAAAGAGTTTAACAGAAAGCAATGCGGCACATTTTGCTTGCAATGGGCATATCCAAGTACCTCTAGGGGTACGTTACAGAAGGTTGTTCATTCAGATGCCTCAGTGCCCCCGACCCTGGAGCGAACTTTCCCTGAAGTCCATCAGCCTCTGGCACCATCCCCTGCTCACTCTGCTCCCCATCCTCAAACTCCCACCCCTGGGGGAGGAGTCTGCTCGAGGGCCCCCTGGCCTTGCCTGCCCTCTTAGTACACACCACAGGCTGGTCCAGGACCTGTGGCAACTGGTTCCTTCTAAAGCTACCCTACGGACCCAGGAGCCTCCTCAGGTCAGCCCTTCCTCCCTCACAAACACAGACAAAGGTAAGGTGGAAAAGAACTGCAGACAGAATGCCCGCCGCCCTGAGATTGGCGTGGCTCTCAGGAACGTGCCGCTGCCGCTGGAGGGTTGGAGGAGGAGTCAATAGAAACGTCCAGAGTTCACTGTCCATCGGTGATCAACCCACCGGGATCATGTCATTGTGCTGTTGGGTTTTGAAATAGGCTCAGGTCATAAATATAAGCCCTTCACTGTTGTGAAGGATTAAGGCAGAGCTTTTTGGGACGTTCCAAAGAGCGTTTGCACGAAGCCCGCACCGTGTACGCCAGGCTAACATCTATCCCGCTCTGCCACGCAAACGTGGTCTTTTGCTTGAGGTGCATGGCAGCCTGGCGCAACGGGAAGCCCTGGATTGAAACCTAGTTCACACAAACACACCAAAACGATGGTATTTTCGGGCAGTGAGGAAACCTGAATCTGGTCTGGGTGCTAGTGCATAGGAAGGAAGCATTGTTCACTCCGTCCAGTGGGAAAGGTAGCTTTGACTCTGGATGAAAGGGTTCCTGGCTTTTAGAGATTCACACTGAAGTCTCTAGGGAAGGAATATCTAGTTGCCTGTAATTTATGTTAAAATAAATTAATTTGAAAAAAAAAATTGTTCTAGTCCTGTCTGGAACATGATCTGGGGGCAAATAGGACTGCTTTTCTCAAGAGAGAAAAAGAAGTCGCTGCCGGGCCGGCGTCTGCCCGGATCTCAGGGAAGCGAAGTTCTCCTGCGCTGCGCTCATGCAGGGAGGCAGCCGGGCGCCGGGGGAGACGGCCACGCCCGGTGGCCGAGCTGACAGTGTCAGCAGAGCCAGCAATGTCCAGCAGAGCCTCGTGTCCGTGTTTCCGGGTGTCCACGGCCGGCGGCCACTCCCCTCCTGCCCTGGGCCCACGGCACCTTCCCGCGGTGCTTCCCACTGGCAGCGGCGACTGCAGGGGACCCAGCAGAGTCCTGCGCGGACAGCTGGCGCCGGAGGACCTACTGCCGCTCAGAGGGCGTCTGAAGCGAGGTGTGAAGTCAAGGCACCCTAGTCATTTGTCTTTAAAATGTAATGATCTCACTTTTCTTTTCTTTTTTTTAAACTTTGATAATATGCTTTATTTAGTCTCACATATCCCATATAGTATGATATCCACATCAATGTAAAATTATCGAGATATTTTGCATTCTTTTTTCCTGCCAAACCTTTGCGATCTGAGTGTATTTGACACAGCATCTCAAGTGTTCAATAGTCACACAAGCCTCATGTCTACGGTATTGAGCAGCGCAGGCCCAAAAGACTAGCACGTCCGGGTGTTCAATATTTGCTGAATAAAGATGTGCGGAAAGGATTTGGTTGGTATCTAGCGTTTTCTGTCCTTGTGTCAGTTGCCCCAAACCACTTTTCATTCTCACCATCAAAGCCTCGCGATGCTCAGACCGGGGAGGTGGTGGGCAGAATAAAGGGCCTCCGAAGACTCACACGCCCCAGTCCTCGAACCAGCGAATAGGTTCGGGGACTTCGCAGGTGTGATTAAGTCAAGGCTCTAGCGATAGAGAAATTACCCTGGATTACCTGGGTGGGCCCTATTTGACCACATGAGTCCTTAAAATTGAAGACTCTTTCCCAACTGTGGTCAGAGAAAGAGATGTGGGGCCAGGAGCCCCACTGGCCCTGAAGTGGAGGAGGCCCTGAGCCACGGGCAGCTTCTAGAAGTGGGAGAAGACAAGGGATCGGATCCTCCCCTAGAGCCTCCGGAAGGAATCAAGCCCTGCGGACGCCTTAACCTTAGCCCTGTGAGACCCAGGCCAGGCTTCCATTCTACAGAACCCTACAGCCGCTATGGAAATCTAATCTGGGTGAGGGGACCAGGTGTCTGTCTCCAGGTTCAGGCTGGTCTCCTAGGTGCTAACTCGTATGTAAAAGCTTCCTCTGCTGCAGAATCGAACTCCTTCTCGTGTTTCCTGCGCATTCCCACGCTCATGGCTTCAGTGCCTTTCAGCTGGCCATTGTCCCCAGGCAGGTGGGTGGCTTGTACAACAGCCGCTCTCCAATGAAGAGGGACTTGAGATCTCATTTTCTCAGCCGCTTAGGCGGCAGCAATGTGATGAGGGTTAGGGCTTCTGCATCTTCCTCTCTCCAGGAGTTGAAAGTTCTTTTTATTTTGAAGGAACAGAGCAAGGTGGGACTATAATTTCAGAATCATGTATTCCAAGTAGCTGATTTACCTAGAATTGCTCAAGAGAGACATTAACTAATACCGCAGAAAGTCAGCTTGCTCCTCAACCGCAGGGCACCATTTCCTCTGCTTCTGGCCTTCTTTGGCTTGTCGGTCACCTGGGACTGTCCTTGTACCTTGCTTTCTGACCAGGCTTTTAGAAATGGGCCCAGTGCCCCTCTGAGTGTATTTCAGGTGCCCCACCCAGCTTGCTGTTTGGACATACCGCCCAAGACACACCCTCCCATGTCAGAAAATCTGGCTGTTTTCCTAAGAGACTATTTGTAATAGGTGAACAGAAAAATCAAGTATACAGATTCCCTGCTTGGCCTCTCCAGAAAGAAAAGCTACATTTATTAAGTGGCAACAAATCAGACTTCTGCAGGACACGGTCTGGAGAAGGTTTCCCATTACCAGATGTGATCTGTGCTTTCTAGTGGGCTTCTTGTTCTGATCTCCCACTCCTTGGAGGGGCTACAGAATGCTTTGCTTTATAAAGTCAGCGGGTCCCCAACAGGGAGATCAGTGATTGTTTGTTCTGCTGTGGCTCTTTCGTTCTGCAAGTCTCTTAATTTCTCCCCAAAAATGCAATTAAAATAACTTAGCACAATGCTGACACATAACAAGTGTTCGATAAATGTCAGCTATTATTGTGATTATTATTATCAAGCTATAATTGTAATTAGCTTAATTAGAGAACTTTTAGAAAACAGATTAGGTATAGAATGTTCTTATCAAATTTATGCAGAGGAAATCCCAATTTCTTTGTGAATCCTGTTACATTACAGGAGATGCACTAACAATAGGAAATTCCCATGAAACATTTGAAGTGAAAGTGAGTTTTAAGGACAAATGTTATAATCACATATTTTATATCCGCCAGGAGGCTCATTCATCATTTCCCACACTTACACTGAATTATAAAACTCTTTCAAGCCTATGCATAATATTTCATTTAACTGTTTCACCTGTCTTCTTCCTTTATGCATACAGTTCTGAAGACGAGAAATCTATGCCTCTTTAATCTCCTTTCACTTCACAACCCACCAAAAATTGACTTCGGCCATCCTTGACACACTGAAACTACTTTATGAGTAGTTATGAGTAGTGGTCACTATCTTCCAACAAGAGAGATGGTCTGCTGGCCTCGCAGGTTCAGGAAAACCCTGCAGGGCCAGGTTTTCTCCTGCACTTCCCGAGACACCCTCCCTCCAAGCCTCAGGTCCCCAGGCCTGCCCCATCAGTCTGTGATTTTAGAGTAGGAGACGCAGCCGGGGTGATAATTAACCTTCTCTGAGACTAGGCCTAAACCTGCACCTCTACTCTGTCTGCCCCTCTCAATTCGACAAGGCACATACACTAGCTTCCATATTTTGCTTCGAATTGGTGAACTATCACCTTACAACGTTTGAAACATTCCTTTTATATCTTGTCTAATAGTGTGTATAAATTTATTCCCTCATTCTCCCGTTTATTCAAGTCTCTTGTCAACTTATTTTTACCACTTTTTAAAATTTTGAAATAATTTTATACTTGCGGAAGAGTTGCAAAAATAATACACAGTTCCTGTTTACTTTCTACCCAGCTTCGCCTTGTGTTAACACCTTTCGAAACCATAGAACATTTGTCAAAACTAAGAAATTAACCTTGGAGGAATATTATTAACTACAGTTCAGAACTCATTTGGATTTCGTCACGTTTTCCATGACTGTCTTTTTGCTGTTCTGGGATCCTGGGTCGCATTCCCTCATGGGGACTTGCCCTTGACCCCAAGGAGCCTCCGGCTTACATTTGGGACAACTCTGAAGGGCCCCTCATTGCTATTATGTTGAGGTTCAGCCTCACCCTTACTCCCACATTTCCCTTTTGTTCATTCATCACAGGTGTATCTCCTGAGAGCTGTCCAGTGAACACTTTGCATGCAGATCTCATCTCAGAGTTGGTTTCCTGGGGATCCAATCTAAGAGTACTGGTACTGTGAGTGGCCCTAGGAATAAGACTCTAGAAAATGATTTGAAAGCTGGATTGCTCACTGGCTGGTTGGCAACAAGGACCCCATACCTGGTGGTGGGTGGGGTGTTGATACCTGGGCACGCCGTAGTGGAGCGATTGTTAAAGCTCTCCCCTGTGGTGAACTGGGATGGGATGCAGTGTGGACAATGCACCAGCTAGTGCAGCATCTCTGGCGTTTGAGAAACATGATGAAATGGTAACTTATCCCTGAGAAGTTGAGTAGCTGTTTCTGAGCACAATGGAGTCATTTAATAAAGACGGCGTGTCCAATTCTCTGAGCCTGTCGATCCCTCTCTCCACTATTTGCCGTGGCGTTTCTGGTGTTTACACTTCATTTAGTTGGCCCATTGCTTTTTCCACGTTTCCAAGATCCATTCTAGCAGTTTATAAACATTTCTTCCCAGGTCCTTGCCAGGACTTTAGGTCATGTATCACAGAACGGCGCTCTCATTTCAATAAACTCTCTCTTATCCAACTTCAGGTTCCAGTTCCCTTGGTCCGAGACATTCAGGATGCAGTCTCTGTGTCCCTGCTCCCAGCTCCTGCCCGTGTGTCTTGGCCAGGTCCTGGAGCTCCTCTGGCGTGCACTCCCCTTCAC